>NW_017307374.1:420811-456983 GCF_000935625.1 Nanorana parkeri
AATATGATATATATATATATATATATATATATATTACAGGTCTTAGTATGTCTTTAAAAAAAAAGTATTCTGGAATTGGGCTGTAAGGGGTTCCTTTATAAAAGTTCCATCTGGCATATAGCTCGACGGCACAGCACTAGCTCCCATAGATGGCGTTGATGAGTACAGGAACTCCTATACTCATCAGCGCAATCTAGGGGCGCCGGTGCGGGGCAAACGCAAATTAGCCCTTGAGTATATTTTTATCTCCCCTGAAGGAGCCTTAGTAGCTTTGCCGGAAAGAACTATCTACAGTAAATTTTAAAAGTTGGTCACTTGCACGTTTGAAATGCTTCCCCTCATAGCAATATAAAAATGTGACAACAATAACAATATACGTACTAATTATGAATTGGTATAAAAATGTGTCAGTGTCACTTTAAGATATCTCACCTTTACAAAAAAAATGCTTATTATGGAACATGCCTCGGAGAGCGCCATGGTTTTGTTTGAGCATATGACAGGATGTTTTACATTTCCCAGGGTGTGCTGAGCTCCCCCAGGGTGCCTATAATTTATTCAGTGTTGATTTCAGTTTGACTATATTTGTAATGGTGGTCTGACTGGCAACAATGTTATAAATTGCCTTACCAAAAAGCATCCTGTGTAAGTTCACTTGTCATATTTGTCTCAGATATATGAAGACTATTTTTTTAAATAAGGAATTTACAGTGGTTTTTGCACACATTTTCTTTCTTTATCATGGCCAGGAATGAAAAAAGACAAACAATACAATAATACATATATATATAAATTACATAAATATGATTAAATATATTAAAATCCCCCCTGTGCACCTTCCCCCAACTTTTCTATTGAGTTTGCCCCCCCCCACCTGTCAAAGTGCTAGGTGTGGTCGATGACTCTAACCTCACCTTTGTGCTCCACATCCAATCACTATCCAAATCCTGCCGCCTTCACCTTCGTAACATCTCCAAAATACGCCCCTTCCTCACCAATGACACCGCAAAACTACTCATCCACTCCCTTGTTATCTCCCGTCTTGACTATTGCAACTCCCTCCTCATTGGCTTACCTCTACACAGGCTATCCCTCCTTCAGTCTATCATGAATGCAACTGCTTGACTCATCCACCTGACCAACCACTCAGTGGGTCTAACAGAGTTATTCACAAAAGGGTGAAGAGTTTGTAGAACGCAGGAGAAGTGAACAATCTAGGACAACAAAGCTGAACGGGAAAGTGAGCTGAATTGGAGAATGTTGCCAGTTCAGCTATGTTGTCCTAGATTGTTCACTTCTCCTGTCTTCTCCAAACTCTTCACCCTTTTGTGACAATACCTGTAAATATTAACAACCACTTACAAAGCCATCCACAACTCTGCCCCAGCTATATCTCCAACCCCGTCCCAAAGTATCACCCTAATCATCCCCTCCACTTCTGCTCTCTAGCTCCCTCGTCAACTCTTCCAATGCACTTTACTGAAAACTGTCCATACTCTGTCTATTATATACATATAATTCTATCCGGAGAACTGCAAGAGAGGTTTCCTCTCACTTCCTGTTACAGCGACAGGAAAAACAAGGACACGGGCAGCAATAAAAAACTGATCATGGTTCCAGCCTTCCCCTACTCTACTATAAAAAGGCATTTTTATTTCTGTCTGTGTTGCTGTTGGAGGTTTACCAAGACTTCCTGTCTTGCAGGAGAACCGGAAGTGAGGGGAAATGTCTCTAATGGAGCCAGAATAACATTATAACCAAAACAAAGGTTTTAAAATTTCCTTTTCAAACTTAAAATAAAAAAGTTTTGGCTGGACATACTTTTTAAAAATGGCTCAGGAGTGTAAGAAACGGAGACCCGGCCCGCTGTCATACAAATATGTGTTTTGTTTTGCCAGGTATGCGAATTCTTGTCACGCTGCTGCTAGACACCCTCCCGATGTTGGGCAACGTCCTACTGCTTTGCTTCTTCGTGTTCTTCATATTTGGGATTGTTGGCGTCCAGCTCTGGGCTGGTCTGCTGAGAAACCGCTGCTTCCTTCCTGAAAATTTCAGTCTGTAAGTTTGGTGAAATCGGCTCACCGGGATGTTTTTCTGAATGAATAAAAATCGCACAGAGAGCTGTGTTTGATGGTTGGCGGGAGGGCGGACATATTTCCTATTTCTCCGTTCCTCCGCCATGTTCGTTTCTCTGGGACATTCCATCCTGGATGTTTATTGCAGAGCCAACGCAGAGCCATTTACCAGTCTGGGGCAGCGCGACTCTCCTCCTTTCAACAATAAATAATAGCACAGCGGCCGTTCCATGCAGGAACATTAGTGGAATGGCTTCAGTACAAAAGCTGTGAAATAGCACCTAGACGTTCCTGTCTGCAGACTCAATTTTAGAGTGTTATAGCTGCAAACAAATATTTTTTTTTTATTGTTACAGCCGAGATGTTGAAAATCCTAGAAGTAATTTCAAAAGATCTAGTGACAAAATGTATCAAAAGCCAAAAGTTTGTTTTTATGTTGGATATTCGGTGGAACGGTTTATAACCCTTTCACGTTTTCATTACTGTCTGTGTCCCCGATAGGGAGATTTACTCTCTATTAGTTCTGGAGACCACTGTCACTGAAAGTATTGGAAAAAAAATAAAAGGTTGTCAAAAAATGTCTAGGAACAAGAGATATCTTCTCATTTCCTGTTGTATCTACAAGACAGGAAATGAAGGTAAATCTCCCCTAAAGAAGACAAACAGTATAAAAAAAGCTGGCATGGGTTTTAATAATTTTAATTAGGGATGCACCGATACCGTCCCTGCCCAGTCCTGAGATCTAAAACCCAATAAGGGGGCAAAGCTGTGCATGTTTTTTTTTTAATTCCTATACTCTATCCCCTTCTAGTCCTGCTTGCCTGGAATTGGAACAGTACTATCAAACCGAAAACGAAGACGAAAACCCATTCATCTGTTCCCAAGCCCGTGAAAACGGCATGCGTTATTGCCGCAGCGTCCCAATGCGTAAAGAAGAAGGACTGGAGTGTACACTGGATTATAATTACTACAATAACACCAGCAATACTTCATGTGTCAATTGGAATCAATATTACACCAACTGTTCTGCTGGAGAACACAATCCTTTTAAAGGTGCTATCAATTTTGATAATATTGGCTATGCTTGGATAGCAATTTTTCAGGTGAGCGTTTTATACGTATGTGTATTTATGTGGCTCTAAAAACAAACACAGTACTTTAAAGGATTACTTTAAAGAAACTTTGCAGCCTGTATGGTTGTGGTGAGGAGGTTCAAATGGAATTAAAGGGAAACTGTAATAGTTTGCGGCCAATTTTAGTTTATATTATGTAGTTTGTAGATCCTCAAATAATCTCTGAATTGGTGCTGGCACTGTCCTTCCTTCGGGAGGGTGGCTACTTTTGTTCTCTAGCTGAGTAGGAATGAGTGACACAAGGGGGGTGATTTACTAACCTAAACGCACGCACCAGGTGCGTGTGATTTTCACACAGCAAAACGTATTTATCAACCAAAAAGTCTCTAAAAGCATATTTCCACTAATGCCATATATGGAAAAATCATGCACATGATGCATATATAATGCTGCTTCACAGTTTAGACAAAAATGGTTAGCTCATGCATTTATATTCCTGCATTCATCAACGCAAGCAACACAACATAGAGCTAATTTACACAACATCACCTTGCAATTCATACAGGGCTTTGCACAACACACCTGCTGGGTGTGTACACACTACAAAGGTGCCTAGATTCCACCCATAGATCATGCTGGGAGGGAACACACTACAGAGGTGTATACTTGTTCGTGGTGTGTTTATAAGGTTAGTAAATCAACCCCAAGGGGTCTATTGATAAATGTTTTCACCCAAGATTAATACAACTTTTACCCAAGTGACATTAAACTCAGTTAAATCTAAAAAATACCTTTAAGTACCTAAAGTATTAACAAAAATGTATCTTATTGGAGTATCACTCGGCTGTAGATCCTCAAATCATCTCTGAATTGGTGCTGACACTGTCCTTCCTTCTGGGGGGGGGGGGCAGCTTTTGTTCCCAACGGTCATTGTTTGTGTTGTAAGGTAGCCACCACTCCAAGTTCCCTCCCGTGATGGATTACAATCTCATGTCTAGTTTACTCATTTGTATTGAGATTGTAGTCCATCAAGGGAGTGCGTTTAGAGCGGTGACTACTTTACAACACACACAGGGGCCATGGGGAACAAAAGTAGCCCCCCCTCCAGAAGGAAGGACAGTGTCAGCACCAATTCAGAGGTAATCAGTTAAGGTACTTGAATGTATTTTTAAGATTGAACTCCTGAATTTAGTGTCACTTTAATCTTGAGTGAAAGTTGTGTTAATCATGGGTGAAAACATTTATAAGTAGACCCCTTATCTCACTCTTTCCTGTTCGTCTAGAGCCTACATTACCACTGCAGAGAAGGTTCACCTTAATTTTGTGGCCAACTCCATTAACCACTTTCCAGTCCATTGTCTAGAAGTAGCCCTAGCAAAGGCTTTGTTTTGGTGCCCTGCTTATCACCTTGTCTTTAGGTGGGCCCTGGTCTCTGGTTTCTAAATATGTTTCTGGATGTTGAAGATGTGCAGGCACAGCTGGAGAAGAGAAAGGCAACACGTGCACACTACACATTACACACATCTCTGCATCTAACGTGTTGAAGGCACGTGTCATCTCTTTCCTCTCCGGCTGTTTCTCTCTGCCCTACTTAGATGACAAATGGACACTTTCATTATAGCAGTGTGTGATATCAAAGCTGCTTCTCATTAATATATAAATACATACAGGGTAAATAACCTCCCATGTCTCGTCCTCTAATGCATATAAGGTAATGTATATTGCATAAAAACATAGAATAATTTAGAAGTCTACCGCAGCGAATCCTGTGCGGAGCTGCACGTTGCACTTAAGAGAAGTTCACTGGAGGTGCACAGAATGCATTTAATATGTGTAGAGTTTAACGCAGGAGTCTACATTACAAGTATCCTCACATGTTATGAAAGCATAACACATCCAAAAAGCACACATTTCATTTTTAAAGAAGAGCTCTAGCTAAAGCAGATTTGGCTTGTAGAAAATGTGTTTGGCTCCACTTGTCCTCGTATCGTACTGCAAGTCTACCAGGCCACGACTAATGATGTGAAACATCTGCAATGCTAAGACTCTTTTCATACTTTTGCATGGCAGTAATGCACAATAAAATGCATGTTACTGCAACACACGATAACGTACAAAGTGCAGTGTGTTGTGGCACAATTCATTTTAAGTGACATTCGAGTGCACGTAGCTAGCACACCACATTGCATAGATGTGACCCATCTGTGCGTTGTGGTGCATTGCATTAAAAACAATGCTGAGGTTCTATTACAACTTGTATTGTGGTGCATTGTCACCCCTTTCCAAATGAATAAACTAGAGCTCTTCTTTAGAAATTAAATGTGTGCTTTTTTAGATGTGTATTGCTCCAATAACACGTGAGCAGCTTAACATACCTCAATGTAGCGGATCTCTTAGCGTTGACACCTTTTCTGAGAATGTCAATTTTTACCGACAACACGTCCCCAATTACCACCTAGCTGACAACCCTAAGAATGCTTCTGGTAGCCAGAGACCATGTACTCTTTGCCCAGGTTTCATTTAAAATAACAACGTGGTATTGTTCAAGTATCCCTCTTAAGTCTTCTCAAGTGTACGTTTTAACGATAAGTTAGAGCCCCCTCGGGACAGTACAGTTGCTGGGCATAGTATAAGAAGAGGAAGATATACTCCAGTTATCAAGTCATGGACAGGTTATAGTCCTGCCCAACACTTTTTTTTTTCTGCTCTGGAGGTGAATCCCTCCTGAACCTGCAGAAGGGGAACAGATGTACACGGTTGGATCCCTCTTCAATAGCTGCAAGCAGGTAAAAACTTTCTGAGCTTGTAAGGAAAATACCGTTCAACGCTAACATTTTTAGGCATTGGGGACACCCTGGTCACACAACCCATACAACGTCCTTCTTTTCCTATAAAGGAAAAAAAAAAAAACACCAAAAATACTTTATCTTTCTAATACATTTACCAACACAACTTCAGGGAAAAAAAAACCAAACTAACAATACACTAGCAATATCGTAAAATATCTCTACTGTCCAATCCAAAAAAAATCAGATAAAAGTATCCAAATAAACCTTCTGTAGGACTTAAATAATGCATTAATATATACAAACCAATGCAGATAAATATTAAACAAATAATATCATGGATTTTAGTTTGAAAGTGTGACTTTATCATCAAAAGCGGCACAGTCAGGAGTTATGTTACTCTGGACCAGCACTGCTGGTTATAGTTGGCTTACAGTCATTATAGGGACATCCAGTAGATTTTGAGTAAGACCTGGAGAGACCCCTGCTACTGTGTACACATTTTATGTTGAACTTTGTGTTTTCTTTTCTAGTTCTCCTTTAAGCGAGGCTTCAGCCTTGCTAAAAGTTATACTGGGACTTTGATGCCATCTAGTGTTGTACATGTCAAAGATTTAAAGGCTTTTTATTAGCTTAACTGGGCCAAAAATTGTGACGGGTGTACAGCACTTTGGTAGCGGCAGATAACTTTCTCCTTCCTCGTGGCCTAAGGGAGCTGCATTCAGTCATATTACCTTTAACACAAAACCATCAGGTTAGAAATTGATAAAGATAAAAAAAATACATCCTAAAAGCAGGCACCTATGGTGTAGCGCATTGGTGGATAAATCATAGGAGCCAGGTCGCCAGTGCTCCTTAATATTTACAACCAGCACCTAACTTTTGAGGTTCTCTCTAGTTGATGGAGCTGGCTTCTAAAAAAAATCCTGCTAGCTCCTGAATTGGACAGACTGGCTCCTGAATTCCCTATTGATTTGTCCACCAGTGGTGTAGCATAATGGCTTGGTGGTCAGCAGTCCTGCTTTTGAGGCTGCTGTCTGCCTGCTGCATGCTCTCTCCATGCTTGGTTTTCTCCCACAATAGAAAAACACACAGGTAAGTTCCTTGGCACACAATAGTGTTTCATGAGAAGGAAGCGCCAAGGTAAAGACCCTAGAGGAGCCCAATAGATAATAGTAATAACTGTGCATATTTGTGATAGTATTAAGCCTTGAAAAGATCGCACATGGGGCACATGACAATCTACCTCTGCATTTGGAGAAATATATGAGAATAACTGTTTAATCGCAAAATTAGGATGTATTTGTTTAACACTTGAGATTGCGGAGGAAGCGCTTGGTGGATATAATGGGTCACATTCAGTATATGGCATATGTATTGACATGTTAACTATCCACATACATACTGCAAGCCTATGAAAGAATGGACATATTTGTGCAATATGGTATGATTCATTTGGGGACTCCAGGAGTCATAAGGACCATGTGAAGATATTTTTATTCATATGGAGAAGTAAGGCTGGGGGAATCCGAGTATATCATTGTTCACCAGATAAATGTTATGAGAAAGGACCCCTTGGGGTCAATGTGGGACAGCCATAACATCTTGGACTTTATATGCACAAGGGCTTAGAAAAGGTTATCCTTTTAGTTTAGTATGAACCAGAAGTGTTCAGTATGTCATATATCATAGAGGTATTCCTTCTCTAATCAAGTGCTGTTTAAATGTGGTGGTACCCCAGGTTAGCTGGGCTTTTTAAGGTTTTCATGGTGGTGGTACATTTTGTGCTTTATGCAAAATGCTTCTATTCTCACCTTTTGAGATGATATAGAGTGATCAAGCACCGCATTTGTGTGTTTTTGCAGTTGTAGAACAATGTACGGTAAGTATTAAAGAGCAGTGGGGGAACTGAGGCGGTGGCGTTTTATGTATTGTTAGTTGGCTTCCTCCCCATTGGCCCTAATATGTATAACCCATTCAATTGTAAGCCCCTTTGGGAGTTCATATGGTTTAACATTTTCTGTAAAGTGCTACAATAAAGATGTTAGTGATAGTTAAAATGCATAAAAATAAATGTTGAATTCTGACTTGCAACCAATCAGACACTTTTATTTTCTCACTTGAGCTAGAGGAAGGAGCAGCTGGAATCCGATTGACCAATTTGAACAACATACGTTCTCTGGTGTTATGTGAATGAGCTTTATTTGTTAAAGTGTCTGAGAAAAGAACTATCTCATACAGTCTCTATTACCCCATAGCAAGTAATCAGGTTCAAGGTGACTTTGCCCATATACTGTACCACATTCTGGGTTCTCCGATGGATATTGAGGGCCCATTGTCCTTCTCTTTTTGCTAATAGAAGCTTTTTTTTCTTTGTCTTTCAGGTGATAACTCTAGAAGGCTGGGTGGACATCATGTATTTTGTCATGGATGCTCACTCCTTTTACAACTTCATTTACTTTATCCTTCTAATTATTGTAAGTTCCCTTTCTTATATCTTATAAGGGTTCAGTTCAGAACGTTACAGACGGTCTGTACGGATTGATGGGAAGGCTCTGAGGGCTTTATTTAATAACACAACAAATTCTCTGAAGAAATAATTGTTCTAGCCGCACATAGCAACCATTATCCCTTTCCTGCCGTAGGACAAGTGAAATCTGGTTGCAGTGGGCAACAACACTAGGGGAGATTTAGATAATAAGAAAGAAAAGATTAAACTGTGGAAGAAAAACAATTTAAGTAAAAATAATGGGAACATTGGCAATACCTCCTTCTAAATGTTAAATAGCTGCAACAAAGGAAAAGGAGAACAGAAAATACGAGGAAGTTTCTAAAAAAAAAGGGAAAAAATGTCAAAGATAAATTTTAGTGAATTTAAGAAAATTAAAGTTTTAGAAACTCTAAGGGGAGAGTGACTATGGATCATTTACATGTTGTATATGGTATAATTATAGTGGGCAACAAAAATAGTTTAAAGTGACATTAAACCCTCAGATTTTTTAACATAAAACAATACTGCAATGTGTGGCTTACTGTAATGCATGGTTGTTTCCCTTCTCTTTGCTGCTCTTCCTTTTAAATCCGTATCTCTTCTCATGCTGGGCAGAACTTCTGTTTTGCAGTAGACTGCCTTGTCTCAGGAATGGATACGGTGTCTGTGTATTAGTTTCTATAGGCTTGTAACCTGAGCCAGCACTACAGGAAGAGGCCCTGAGCTGAAAAGGGAAGTTCTCCCCAAGCATGAGAAGACATGAGGATTTAAAAGGAAGAGCAGCAAAGAGAAGGGAAACAACCATGGATTACAGTAAGGCACACATTACAGTATTGGTTTATGTTAAAAAATCTGAGGGTTTAATGTCACTTTAAGGAAACTGCAATCATAGTACTATCATAGTAATCTCTGTGTAAATTTTATTGTCTCATTCTGCCATTTGTAAGTGGATGAAGTAAAAGTGGATTCACCTATACACTGAGTGGCCAGATTATTATGACCACCTGACGTTTGTAGGCAAATTAGCTATAATTAGCTATAATTTTGCGCTGAAGTTGCTAGAGCGCCAGACCATTATAAATAGGGCAGCAGGTTGTTTACCACGACAGTAGAAGTGATTTTTTTTCTGAAGATACGGGGAAACAACGCGATTTAACAGCCTTTGAACATGGGATGATTGTTGGCGCTCTGAGCATGGAGCGAGTATCGTCAAAACAGCAGAATTCGTTAAATGTTCAAGAGCAGCTGTTGTTAAAGTGTTTAAAGACTGGACTGTCAGCCGAAAATCTGGGTCTGAACGTGCGAATTGTGGCCGTCAGCGACTAGTCAATGTTAGGGCAGAACGGAGAGTGACAAGACTGGTACAAGACAACAGAAGGGCAACAGTGCAGTGTCAGATTCCTCGCACCACCTTTCATCATCTCGTGGAGTCATGAGGCGGCCCAACGAAGTACTGATGGGGTGGTCATAATAATCTGGCCACTCAGTGTATATTATATTGGTATATTTAAAATATAAAACCTTATATAAATTTATATTTTAGTAAAGTAGAGGATTGTACTTAATTGTCTTCCTTGTAAGTAACTTGCAGGTGACGTACATTGACAGCTGAATTTTCTTAGAAATGGTTTTAAAATATTGAGCGATAGGTCATTTATGTATTGGGCCTTAGTTATCAGGCCAATAGCATCCTCAAAAGCAGGTCAACAATTACAGCCCTCATAGTTCTCTCTGGAAAGGTTCACGTTATAGTATAGCTAAAGCCAACACTTTCTTTAGTTTTGGATGAACGGTTTAAACCCCTGTCAGTTTGTTTTTGCTCTTGGTGGCCCTTTTGGGGAGATTGTTCTTCACTTCCTGTCTCGAAATAACATAAGAAGTAAGAGAAGATATCTGCAAATCCTCTTTTAGGCAGTAGTTACTGGAACAAGTGTCCCTCCCAAGTCCTGGTAACAGTGGTCTTCAGGAAAAGTAGATAGGGTGAAGCTCTCCAACAGGCACAAAGACAACAATATAAGCCTGACAGAGGTTCTGATCCTTCCTTTCTTTATCCAAAGATGATAGTAGATACGCTTTCAGACTTTCAATGTTTCTGCCAGTAATTTGTCTGTGTATTTTATAGCTTAAGAATACATTAGTTTGAGTTTGTTTTAGTCAGAGCAACCCATCAAAGCTGCAAATAATAATCAATGGACTCCTGGTGTGGCATTTACATATATAAATATATCCTAGCTTTGACAGTTTTGCATTGTTTGGAAACATGGCATAAACTAGATTCCACTTTAATGTGATGTCTTAATCTTCCATTTGTTTAGATTGGATCATTTTTCATGATCAACCTTTGTCTAGTGGTCATAGCTACACAGTTTTCCGAAACGAAGCAACGGGAGAGCCAACTGATGAAGGAGCAAAGGGTCCGCTTCCTTTCCAATGCCAGCACGTTAGCCAGCTTCTCTGAACCCGGCAGCTGTTATGATGAGCTACTCAAGTACTTGGTCTATGTGACCCGCAAGGCCAGCAAGCGGCTAGTCCAGTTTTACCGAGCATCTGCCTTCAAATTTGGGTTAAGTTCTAGCCCGGTAGTGAAGAGCACCACTGAGAAGCCCAACCGCAAGCATAGGAGAAGAAGGTCTTCTGTCCATCATCTAATCCATCATCACCACCATCACCATCACCACTATCACCTGGGAAATGGGAGCTTGCGAGCACCACAAGCCAGCCCAGAGCTCAGCGAAGTGGAAACCAGTTCTCCTCATAATGGAACTAGATTATTGCTACCCTTTCCAGGGACCCAGGCCTCGCCAATTGCCTCTGCCTCTAACACACAATCCATTCATAGCATCTACCATGCTGATTGTCACCTTGAACCTGTGCATTGTGTGCCTGTGTTTGTGCAGTCTGGCTCTGGTACGGCCAATCCAGAGGTTGCCCAAAGGAGTATTGCAGGGAATAAAAACTATCCTACCGTACACCTGAGTTTATCCCAGGAAATGCAGAAGAAGACAGAACAAACAGAAGAGACAGAGAACCCTTTGATCTCAAATGACACCAACTTGTATACAGGGCAAATGTTTAATTCAATGAACAGGCTTCTAGAGACCCAAAGTACAGGTATGGGAATATAAAATAATGCTTTAAACTCTAGTAAGTTTATCCAAGCAGGTTGCATCAACCATGGGCTTATTAAATGTCTTTAGGATACCAACAGTTAATGAAATGTAAATCCATACTCTCAGCCTCTGCTGTTTAGTGCTCTATTAAATCCAGGAATCTCTAACCCATTTTCTGTGTTTAGCGCTTAGAGTGGTCCATCTCAAAAGAGTGCAGGGAAATGACCTCTAGAAGCGGCAAAGAGATCCATGTTGCAGTGGGATACCAGAATCCATTTATATGTTAAATGCACATAAATTCTCAGCTCTTCGCAATATTTTTATGAATTTCATGATTTGAGTATTATTCCCGCAGTTTCAGACACCATTTAATTAGGAAGATCTCTTTTCTAATCCCTTGCGAGATATATAAATATCAGTGCATAATTCAGCTGCCTATGATTCATTCCTATCAATTTTGGGTTGACTGACCCTTTATAAAAAGGTCATAGTTCTGTTTTACCATTTTAGGTTCCATTTTGAATGTGAGTGCATAAAGCAGAGAAATGTTATAACTGTGGCTGAGTTATAGAATCTTGGGGAGGGAGAGAGACCTTTTTTGCCAAGACCACGGAATATGAGAAGCTGGTTGCTGACAGATCTGGTCAGTGTCTACCTAAAACTGATTTATCCCCTTGCTTGTTTTTCCATATGACTAAATGTAGCATTTAGCAGGAGTTGGATGATCGTATTACTGAAGCAAGAAAATTCATGCCTGTGGCAGCAGTGTCAGAGCAGGGTTTTCGGGAGGGAATGTTTAGCATGTCCTGTCCAAGATCCTTAGATGTTATGAGATGCCAACAGGTGATAGAACCTATCTTTATCCATCCAACTTCCCTTTCAAGCAAACCTGTTTTAAAGTACTTCAAAAGTATTAGTCCTACCTTAACCCAGGCACCACAAGATTGCTTTTATAATTTTCAGCAAGTAATACCCCCTGATAATGGATTTGCTTTGGTATTTAAAGCATGATGTTGCCATTTCTCCCACTTTGGGGAGTTTTGCCCCTTGGAGCTAAGCCCATCTCCATTGAGAAAACACCAATAGCCAAAAACTGAGTTCTAATTGAACCAAAGGGTGTATCTCCAGGCTTAGACCTAAACCTAAGGATGTGGAGCCCTCAATATGAAATGGATCAAAGATCAGAGGGGTGCACACTGGATCCTCCTAGATATATCAGAAGCTGTTGGGTTATTTAACTCATCTAGAATGGAAATATCAATTTAGGGCAGGCTGATCCTTGAACGTAACTAGTTTCCTTTCTCCTTGAATGCTATTATAACGCTGTATGATTACAACAAGAATATATAAATGTCAAACCCTAGTCTGGTGACACCTGGATAATGCCTCACCTTAAAGTGGACTGACTCTATTAAAGTAAAGTATTGCGCAAAAAATTTGCCAGGTACCCGGGAGAAGCTATCATTTTGCTTGTCAGACGTTGTTAGTTATGCTTCACTAACAACATAGTAGGGGATTGACTGATATTGCATATATCATCTTATTCAAAATTAGGTTCATTACCTTCCACATTACCTTACACTATGAGGGCATAAGTAGCTGGCTTAGTGGTTGACCCATCACAGAGGTCCTGTACAGGGCCGGATTTCCCACAAGACCAACCAAGGCCCGATCTCGGGGCAGCAGGGTGTAGAGGGGCGGCAGGGGTGTGGAATTCCTATATCCGATGCCCAGGACATGCAGTTCCGGGCGCCGGGCGGGTAGTTGTTTTCTACATTTAGCCCTGCTTTGGGCAAGCAGAGCTAAATGTACAGCGGGGAAGCCGCCGCTTGTTTTGTACAAGTGATCTTGGCGATGTCGCCGAGATCCCTTGTGTGCAGCCTGCATGTCTGCCATTCTCCATGAGGGGGGGGGAGAGAGGGGGGGTTGGCGAGTATGGGGATCTCATTCAGATTGCAGCAATATGCATGCTTCTGAAAACACACCGACACATTCTCTACCATAATAACAATCATGATAAATAGAACTGTAGCTTCTGCTCTCCATGTGCATTGTGTTCTGCAATCTATGCAACACTTGAAAAACAACAATTTATTCTTGTCCTATACATCATTGTTTAAAGGGTCAATATTTTCCATACATGTAAAATGTAATATATATCTTACCTCATCTATTCTCAACCAAGGTTCTGTGGAACCCTAGAGATCCACCAGAGGTTGCTAGGGGTTCCTTGAGCTGTGGTTGGTTGACCTCCCATTTAATGGTTCCTGCGGCATTACATCAATGATCGTTTTAGCTCTCTGTAAGTAATGGCATTTTGACCACCACTGTAAAGGGGCATTCTTTCCATTGACTACCAATGTAAATAGCTTTTTTTCACAGACCCCTGATGAATTGGTATTAGCAACGGTTCCCTGAGACCTGAAATTTTAAGGGTTCCTGTAGGGTAAAAAAGTTGCCTTACATAGTACAAAGATCTTCTTTACAATAGTTGCACATCTATTTTCAAAATTTTGCAATTATTAGTATATTTAACTAAATATGGGATAGCCTACAATAACTCCTTAAACTCTACCCTCTGGTTACTGTATTACAACTAAAAAAATGCCCATCCTTCTTTTTGCTTAAATAAAGGATATTATTACTCAAATGTAAAAGCAGTTGAACCATGATGAAGGTGTGGGCTGCATACCAATTCCAGAGCAGTAAAACTGAAACTATTCAGCTTCACTCTGTGACATCACAGCTATTGAGCAATATGCAGCCCGGTAGTCCATTTGAGGCCCCTCACAGGTATTTTGATTTGTGTCAAGTTCCCTCAGCTGTGGGCCACATGAAAGAAAATGTGTTTCCAAACTGAAAGTGTCTGTGCTGTCCATAGTCACTACCACAAAAGGAATAATGTGATTGCTATGTGCAGGGCCACTGCTAGACTATTTTGCACCTTAGGCAAGACCAGCTACCTGCAGCCTCCCTCGCGCGGCGCATCCCCCAATCTTCCCCACCCCGTACGGCTCCTTTCTCCTGCCGGCTAGCTTTCGCAGGTGACAGATGGATGTAAGCAGCTGGGAGCAATAGCCAGACTGCTATTGGCTCTTTTAATTTGAAATAGCCTATATCCGTTTGGCAATTGAAACCCACCCAGTGATCAAGGAGCGGACTTGAGAGATAAAGCTGTCTCTCAGTTCTGCTCCTCTGCTCAGTGGGCAGGCGCAAAAGCCAGACTGCTATTGGCTTTTGCAATTTGAAATAGACGGGGTGAGTGGTCGAGGCTGCGCCCTAGGCAGCAGTGCGCCCTAGGCGGCTGCCTAGTTTGCCTAGTGGCAGCACTGTCCCTGGCTATGTGTAACACAAACACTCTTCCACTATGCCCATGTGGCTGTACAGGTGAACATGTTCATGGCTGCTTTGTGATGCTGGTAAGGAATTGTTTTTCACTGGTTGCTTGTGGTCCTAGGAATCTGCAAAGGTTCGTGTAAAATTCAAGCTGCCAATTCAGAGATCGAGCCCTTAGATCCAGAGGTGTGCTCTCACTGCAAGGAACCCATGACCCCAGATAATGATGTGGATTCTGACAGTGACGGGGCCTATGAATTTATACAAGACACCCAGTGCAGCGAGAAAACTGAGCCACCCAAGGGGAAGACTAGGACCAAGAACCCCAACAAGTTCCTGAAGCCGTGGAGGATGGTGTGCGATACCTTCAGGAAGATCGTGGACAGCAAATACTTTGGCCGTGGAATCATGATTGCTATCCTGATCAATACTCTGAGCATGGGAATTGAGTACCACGAGCAGGTAATGTGTCAAGGGGTCTTCCTACTTTCCCTTTAGAATTATCCAGTCCCATCCTCTACCACATGATAAAGGTACCAAGTCTTTTCAAATTTAAGTTTTCATTTTCCATTCAAGTTTCCATTGCTAACTGTGTCTGAACCCTCTCATCATTTGTATATTTATACTTTCTTTTTTTTTTTGCACGTTGGTGGTTGGGTAGCTGAAATAGGACAAGCAGTAGAAATATATCAGTGGCCTTTATATTATCTGTAACACACCAGCAACCACTATATGCCAGTCAGACTTTATTGATGTGCACAGTACCGGGAACCCAACAGCAGCTGTCTGCTGACAGGAAAATATATGTGAAAGAACATGAGGTCATTAGTATAGAGATGCTTCCTCACTGTCCAGTCACCAAGCAAGTTGGTGACCAAGCTGTATTGCTCAATAGACATGTAAGCTGCGGGAAAATTTGGTTCGGTTCGGATATTTCGTTATTTCGGGATTCGGATCTGATATTCAATTCAGTTCGGGTTTTGGATTCAGACGAAATCTGAATTTTGTTACTTTTGGATACCCAATAGAAGCAAGGAGAGCTGCTTATACTATAAAGTCACTGTATGTAGTATAATGAAATACTTCAATAATACATAATACACTCGCATAGAGTATATATCTTCATGACAAATTTCCTTTATCTGTCCAGAAACAATAGATATTGTTCATTGTTTATTGTATAAAAAATCACTTTGTACGATGTTCACTCGATCTTGATGTGAAGTCTTTGAACATTCTTTAACTTTCTGCTTTATGGACGCAAGGTATGCTATTGTGCCAAAAATAAAAGGACGCAGTGCGTGTGCTGCACTGGAAACCCAGGGAGTCTTATCAGCCATGTCTAGTTTTTCTCTGTGGACTATAGAACACTTTATCTATAGAAAATAAATCAAGGCAATTGGACTTGATGTACCACTTCGTTATCCTATTGCAACAGTTTTTATGTTTTTTAATCCCTTTATTAAATATATATAAAAATAGACATGGGGCCATATGAGAAGAGAAGAAAAAAAACAAAACACCAGTTTTGTGAATTACCTGTACTTTCTCAGGGGACCTTGAGTACATCTTACGGCATTTTAGTCTTTTTGTTAAGTTATTAGGATCACTTTCACTATCCTAATAAAAGATTTATTATATTATGTTAAATTCTGTTATATTATTATGTACATAATATATTATGTCTTATTTTTTCCACAGCCTGAAGAATTGACCAATGCCCTGGAAATCAGTAATATAGTATTTACAAGCTTGTTTGCCCTGGAAATGGTTTTGAAGCTCCTGGTTTACGGCCCATTCGGATACATCAAGAACCCTTATAATATATTTGATGGTATCATCGTCATAATTAGGTAGGTGTAAAACTCATTAGGTAATTAGGTCATTAAAACTCATAAATTAAATTAATTAGGTAATTCAAAATCATAAAAAGTGAATCTTTACTTCATTTTACATGTTTAAAAGTCCTACATAAGAGCAGACACCACAAGATACCAGATATTACCTTTATCAACCATCAAATCATCGTATGTGCCCCTCTCTGATTTAGTTTTAATTTGTTACTGGGCCCTGACTTTATGATGCCCCGATCCAATGGGAACTCTTTTTCTGGCCACTGACACAGTCTTATTTTTTTCTTCACAAAACTTTTCAACCAGTGACACATTTGACCCAAAGAGATGAAGATAAAAATCATTTTAATTTTCCAGAAAATTTGTTGAAAATCATAAACGTTCAGCAAAATTTCATCATTTTGTCAAAACGCATTAGTATCAGGGGAGAATATATGAAATTAAGGTGTTTTTTTGTGGTTTTTAAAGGTTTCATTAGGCTTTAAAGGAGAACTATGGGGTAAGTGTTTTTCCCCATAGTTCTCCTAAGGGATACGGGAGGACATAAACTAGTGTCCTCCTGTGACCAAAAGTTCAGCATATTGCGAGCTACAGCTCGCAGTATACTGAGACCGCCGCAGCCGGGACGGATACCGACATAACTGTCGAAATCCACCCAGCTGCGTGAGTGACAGCTGGCTCTGCCTCTGTACCCGCCCCCTCCCCCGTCCGTTCTGCCAGTCAGCGCTGGAGGATGGGACAGGGGAGGGGGGGAATCCGTGCAGGGAGTCGTGAGTGGCAGTCATGGCTCTCTGCAGGGACATGATCAAGAAGTGAGCGAACGACGGTATGTGTTCGCTCACTTCCCGATCTATTGAGCCGGCGTGTGACAGTTTCATTGTCCATGTTGGCTCGAACTATGAGGTTGAGCGAAAATCACTCACCTCATAGTTCTCCTTTAAGTAGCTCCTGAGGGTCTCGGAAGCTCCTTTCAACTATCTCGGAACTTGTGCCAAGAAAATTCCCTCAGTATAGTCATTATTTAATTTTTTGCACATACAGAAGAAAAAATAAACAGTGAAAAAAGTAAAATTAAAAAAAATAAAGCAACAGTAAATATAAAAAAAACTATAAAATACACAAAACGCAAAAAAGACAAATATAAAAATACAAGAACCCTCCCCCCGGGATGGAAAACTCTATTCTGTCCTCTTGGTTGAATTTTGCGATATCCGCTTGTTTTTATGTGATTCAGGAATTCGATCCTTTGCCTCTATACGATCATCTCATAATGTACCCCAATCGGAATCTTTTTGCTACCTCCAATTGAGACATTTTTTATTCACTCATTTATTTTTCCCCACTCTCCCCCCTCCCCCCCCCCATCACGCTGATCCTTGCTATCGGTTTCGTTTTCCAAAAGGAAGACTTCCTATCAATCCAGATGGACAGAGGATCTGGGATATAATTTTACAGATGACGATTGGTCGTCAATCTGGAGCAACATAGCCTCTTGCTCTAAAAACATTCTAGCCCTGGAAAATTCTTTTAAAGTTCTTTTCTGATGGTATTACAGCCCGACCTGATTGCATAATATTATCCCTTCTTATCCTGTGAATTGTTTTCATGGTTGTTCTATCCTGGGAACGATGGGTCACATCTGGTGGGAACCCCCAAGGTTAGGAGACTTTGGATCCAGGTCTTATTAACACTGTTCTTGGATGCAATTTATTTAAGAATCCCTGTGAGGCCTTATTGCATAAGATGGTAGCTGGGGTGACGAAGGGTCAGCATGTCTTGATTACTCACATTTTTATTACCCATTTCCAAGAATGGGTAATAATAAACAGATTATTACCCATTCTTGGAAATCCCGGACTCTAAACTTTCAGGCAGTGAAAAACAGAATTACAAACGCTATGGTTCATGAAAAATGATCTGCACTCCTGGTGGACTCCCATGGTAGATTTTTTTAAATATCGGAGCCATGAATAACATATATGCCAGCCCTCAATATGTTGATGCCACCTTAGTGTCATCTTCGTTCTGAAGGATCATCTTATGGGACGCCCCCCCCTCGACCTTCTACTTTTCCTGATTCTTCTCTTCCCCTGCTCCCTGGCTTACCTACTCTCGATCTATTATTTCTCCTGTAATCCCATCTTTCTTCTTTAACCTTCTTTTATGGTATAGTAGAATAACTCTTTACCTGATGCTCCCCTCGGGTAGCTTTTGAACTTTACCTACCCCATTAATTATCTGCTCAGCTAGATTAGTGAACACGCATTTTATTACTAATTCTATGGAGCATCCCTACGTGCTGTATTCATAATGGAAAGTTATAAGTTGGCATTCTGAAAGCTTAACATCCCAGAATCTATCGATTTTATAATATACCAAGTTATGCTATGTTTCCATTTCTGTTTATACTGTTGTTTATTAACAAAGGTTACGGCTGCTGTGCCAGTGCACTAACCTTACCGTGCATTATGCTTTGTACGTGTATATTTTTCCTTTTTGAAAATAATAAAAAGATTGTGAAACAAAAATATAGGAACCCTCAATGAAATAAACTAAACTATCCTAAATACACTTCTAAAAACACACCCTTTACATAAATAGTATTTTTTTTAAAGCAAATTTCACCTAAGCAGCTCAAGGAGCAAAATTTAGAGTTTCCACTTTTTTGAAATTTCGCTGACATTAAAAACAGTGAAGGGAATTTATCAAAGGTGGAGCAGACAAAATCTGGAGCAGTTGTGCATGGCAACCAATCAGCTTCTCTCTTTCATTTTCAAACCTTAACTGAACAAACTGAAGAGAGAAGCTGATTGGTTGCCATGCACAGCTGCTCCAAATTTTGTCTGCTCCGGTTTTGATAAATTCCTCCAGTAATTTTGTAGCAAAATGAGCTTTTCCGAATTCACTCCAATCGTACCTACCCTACCCTTAGATCTCCACTAAAAGAAAGGAGAGGTGAAGTGCATCAACTGCAATACTACAGATTAGGAAGCTGAGATCACATATATGAGCAGATACCGGTGCCCCCATGTATGTATATATATATTAACAAGCTATAGCCCATTTAAAGGGGACAAGAATTGTAAAATCATTGCTAAAAACAGCAAGCAGAGGGCAAAGGACTAGTCCCCACTGTATTGCACTTGATCTCCCTGCAGCTTATCTCTTCCTCATTATTTATCTCCACTGTTTCTCTGTTTGGAGATGGCCATCTTGGCAGAGGAAAGGGCTTTGCATCAAATCGCGTCCGAACTGTCCCTTCCCCAATGACTACGGATCTGATGACTGTTGAGCTTATGTGTAGGAAACAGCAGGAAAGGCACATATCCACAGAATGTTTGAAGAAGAAGCAGAGAGATTCTTGCACTGCAGGTCCTTAGATACAGCTTCCTCTCTACAGTGAGCAGCACAGCAGGGACATCACCAAATGTCACTTTAAAGCTAGCAGTCAGGGGCAGCAGGGCCTTAGATGCTCTTGCACTGCATATATAGAGCTATGAGGGAATCAGGAACCAGATGTGAACCCAGGGCCTCTGCTGTAACTGGCAGTGGTCCTACCTGCTGAGCCACCTTAGAACCTTGGATAGCTCCTTACCTGATCGCCTGTGTAATCCTCAGTTAAACCTAGTACCTGCTCAACTCTGAACTCCTTGCTCCTCCCTTGAACTTTCTATTCAAGTCATGCCCCTGCACTTCCTGTTTGCCAGATTATTGTGCTCCTGCCAATATCTTGCTTCCTGCTCCTTCTGTGATACAATCCGCTCATACTGCTACCCGTGTACCGACCTTTGGCTGCTGATTCACCGACTACTCTCATCGTCTTCCACTTCATACCTGATACCTTTGGCTACCGACCTCGGCTTGATCTCTAGCTACGCTTCTGCCTGCTCCTACACTACTACCGTCTGCTTGTGTACCAAGCCCGGCCTGTTTGACCACAACTTTGCCTGCTGTTTCAGCTACCGGACTCCGAGCCTGATCCAGATCGTGACATACACTGCCATTTCCAGGAGTAGTTCAAGACAAAAATAAAAATCTTAGGGTAATCCGTAGAATCAATTAACATTTCTAGATGTTCCACATAGGAGAGCAAATCTTCACTTTTTGAGTTCAGGTCCATTTTTATATAATAACAGTCAATATCACAAATATATTTAGAAAAGTTTTTTTTCGAGAGACAACTTTCTTTTTTTAATAATATTATTGTGCTCTATTCTTGAGAAATTTTCAGAACCCTGTGAACTCCAATGTATCCAAGTGGGTTTTTCCACATAATCCTGCATTTTTGTATTTCTGTTCTGCTCTTAGTATTTAGATATTGCGAAATTCAAGTTACTATGACCTTTTAATCCAAATAACTCTCCAGGAACAAATTTAAAGAATAAAATGTTCCTGAACCCCACGCTGTACCATCTTAAATTCTCCTTAACCTGCTCCGATGATTGTCTCACCATTGGATCTGCATATGTATGAAAGAAGACTACTGCTTTTTAGCCTTCCGTAGCAGTTGCAATGTTTATTTGGTAATCACTGAAATACTTCTCTGAAGAAAAAATTATTGACCTGACTGTATTACTAGGGGTCAAGCTCACTGAGCTGATCAGATAAAATTAGCTTCAAAAGTAAAAAAAAAGATTTACACTTTTTATTGTATTTAGATTATTTTGTGTTTTTTATTTTTGTGAATTTTATTATTTGTTTTTTTCTTTTTCACAAATTTTTTTTTCTGGGAAAATACGTAGATATTGAGCTAATGAAATGCAGTTTTTTGGCATAAGAACAGGTCCAGGATGTTTGTATTGATGCCACCCCATTTCTAACCAGAGCATCCCAGGTTGCTTAAAGCTGGGTGGGGAGATGTGTAAGGGCCATACACATCTCCCCACCCAGTTCTTACCAACTGTTACTGGTTGCCAGTAGCTGTACAGGACGCCAGCCAGAGAATCCTGCCACTCCCTGCCTCAGAGGGAAAAAGGCTAGGTACACCACTGCACAACAGGGAGACATTGGGTAACGGAACCCTGAATGTCCCACCTATAACGAATATAACTTTTGGTGCATATTAAAAAATAATCAACCAGAATAACTTTTCTTGACATCCTCTTAGGTTTTGTAAAATGACCCCAGGATCTCTGTGACCCAGCCATGAACTTGGGGTTGGTCATCGACTTACACAGTTCAAATGAAGGGTATTGCTAGACAAACTTGCACCTAGGACTCAGAGGGGTAAAGGGGAGCATTTACCTTAGAAGACAATTGTGTACAGCAGAGAAATGAGTGACAGACACTACAGCCAATAGTGTGCATGGAGCCATAATTGTCTCTCTAGACACTTTTAGGTATAAATGGTTCTTTTGTTAGTCAATGTGTTGCTTACTGACTTGTGTTTTCTTCTCGCAGTGTATGGGAGATCATTGGACAGCAGGGAGGCGGTCTGTCCGTCCTCCGGACATTCCGGCTCATGAGGGTTCTGAAACTGGTGCGGTTCATGCCAGCCCTGCAACGCCAGCTAGTGGTCCTGATGAAAACCATGGACAACGTGGCAACCTTTTGCATGTTATTGATGCTCTTCATTTTCATCTTCAGGTAGGCGCTCAATATTGCAATATATTTATACTGAAGAGTAGTTCTAGGTCAAAATGATAGAGGAGACAAATGGGGACTGAGCACTGAAATCCACCAATGAAATGTTCTTACACTGGAATCACGGAACCATGCAGTTAAAACAGATCTGAACTAAATTACTATCATTTTATATAAGTTATTGTAATGTATTAAGGTGTTTTTAATCTTTTGAAATTTGCTTTCATTAAAGTGATATCTGGCAATGCTGCCATTGTTTGGGCACTTCCTGTTATAGGATGACAGCTGCCTCTCAGTTATGGTATTGCGTTGTCACCCTGTCACATGTGCCCCTGGGGGAGACTAAAAATGGCCCTGCTAACACACATTGCTCAGGCATGGTCCTGAGCAATGATGTGCATCCAGTGCTGTAGACAGGAAATGGCTGAAAGCAGCTGCAGGTGTACTGAGTACTAAGAAGAAAAAAAGAAAAGAAAGTATTTTATATTTTAAAAAAAGACTATTTATGATCAACAGTGTTTAACAAACTAACTGTGATTCCATTAAGGTTGAAATCGAATAAAGATTGGTTTGCAAATGGGAAGTAAAGATTAAAGTTTATCTAAACCCAAGAACAAAAATTTAATATTTTGCGGAATATTAGTCCTTAGATGTGATGGATGCATTTGTCAGGCTTTTTCCCTTCATTGTCACTCGATGATCCTGCCAGTAACTCACTTCCTGTCTTAGGGTGACAACGCTCACTCATTGTACTGTATCTGTGGAGGAGCAGCAGTGCCACCCTAGAACAGGACTACAAACACCTCTCCTCATTCACATAAAGGGAAGAGGTTCTGGAGCCCTCAGAGGTACGAGTTCCTCTAGGGCGAGGTTGATCACAAATCATTTCAGTTGTATATTTAACAGCCCAAAAGGGACTACATAAGAGAAGTTCATAGTTAGGGTTTACATACACTTTACAACACAGGTTCACACTAAGCGATTTTGTCAGTAGGTGCCGTACTTGTAGCAGTATTTTCTAACCTTACAATTGACCTCTATAATTCATGTTTCTCAGTATTTTAGGCATGCACCTTTTTGGCTGCAAATTTGCATCTGAAAGAGATGGGGACACTCTCCCCGACAGGAAGAACTTTGACTCCCTCCTGTGGGCTACAGTCACCGTTTTCCAGGTAACGTAATCTATGTACCAGCATTCAATTCAACATCCAATTCCAACATCCAATCCAACAACATCCAATTCCTTCATCCAATCCAACAACATCCAATTCAACATCCAATCCAACAACATCCAATTCCAACATCCAATCCAGCAACATACAATTCTACATCCAGTCCAACAACATCCAATTCCTACATCCAGTCCAACAACATCCAATTCAACATCCAATCCAGCAACATCCAATTCCAACATCCAATCCAGCAACATCCAATTCTACATCCAGTCCAACAACATCCATTCCAACATCAAATCAAACTACATCCAATTCAACATCCAATTCCAACATACAATCCAGCAACATACAATTCAACATCCAATCCAACAACATCCAATTCCAACATCAAATCTAGCAACATACAATTCTACATCCAATCCAACAACATCCACTTCCAACATTCAATCAGGAACATCCAATCCAACAACATCCAATCCAACAACATCCAATTCCAACATACAGTCCAACAACATCCAATTCCTACATCCAGTCCAACAACATCCAATTCAACATCCAATCCAACAACATCCACTTCCAACATCTAATCCAGCAAAATCCAATCCAACAACATCCAATCCAACAACATCCAATTCAACATCCAATCAAACAATATCCAATTCCAACATCCAGTCCAACAACATGCAATTCAACATCCAATCCAACAACATCCAATTCAACATCCAATCCAACAACATCCAATTCAACATCCAATCCAACAGTTCCAACATCCAATCCAACAACATCCATTTCCAATATCCAATTCAGGATGAGGGCAGGCACAGATACATTATTTTGGATGTCTGTAGGTCAGCATATTTGCATACAATCCCCCCCCCCCCCTTCTGAAACTCAAAATATATCCAGAGATGTAAGTTACATTTCGAGATGTAAATAATTCTGACATTAGGAAAGTTTTGGCTTTAGAGCGCTGTGTTCCGTCTGTTGCTGTTATTTCACAACCGATAATGTCTGGTCAGTGTCAGAAAGATGATGCGAAAGACAAGATGTTGCCATAACCTTCTTTACTGCTCGCAGCAAACTGCGTATGTTTCTTGGTAGAGCTCATGCACTGCCATCGGAATGTAGAGCGTCACATTCGTCTGATCATACTCTTTCATTTCTTCATGCAGATTCTGACACAAGAAGACTGGAATAAGGTTCTGTATAATGGAATGGCATCTACATCGTCATGGGCGGCCTTGTATTTCATCGCACTAATGACATTTGGAAATTATGTGCTGTTTAACCTGCTGGTCGCCATCCTCGTGGAAGGTTTTCAGACTGAGGTGAGCCTTTAATAAGCATGGAGGAAATAAACGGAAGGATTGATTCATTGTAGGACCAAAGGAAAGTTGGCATAGAAAAGCGGCCCGTGGATAAAGCAAATAATGGATAGTTTACTTGGTGCCCAGTCAGAAGCTTTCCTAAATTTGCCAAAACACCAAAACAAGTACTGGAATTGCCTCCCCATGCAGCCATCATATTCAGTTTCAAGCTCTGCCCCATTTATGTCTGCGAACACGGTGCAGTGAAGCATAGATACTATCAGTATACATCGAGTGGTTCAGGGAGCATGAGACATCATTTTCACACATGGATTGGCCACCACAGAGTCCAGACCTTAACCCCATTGAGAATCTTTGGGATGTGCTGGAGAAGACTTTACGCGGGGCTCCAACTCTGCCATCATCCCTACAAGATCTTGGTGAAAAATAAATGCAACTCTGGGGGGAAATAAATCTTGTGATGTTGCATAAGCTTTTGGAAATGATGCCACGGTGAATGTGTGTCGTAATCAAAGCAAAAGGTGGTCCAATGAAATATTAGAGTGTGTGATCAGGCAGTGTGTTTTTGGCCAGGCAGTGTATATACTTGAAGCTGAACTCCAGCCCAGTTATGTGGGGAAATTCTTCCTTACTTCCGCTCCTGTTGACCCTGGACAAGAAGTAAGGTGAGGTCACTTCAGTGGCGGCACCACAATAAAAAAACTCTATGGAATTACTAACCCCTTTCCCATTCCACTTTTTGCCCCAGAAAACACACCAGAAGTCTCCTTACAGAGATTCTAACCCTTCCCTACTCTGTCCCAAACTTGTATTAAAGTTCCGGCTGTAATTACACTTTGCTGCTAGTTGCTTTGGTGTGACATTCACCAAACCTTCACTGGTGATGAATCAATCACATTGAATCAATGTCATTTAAAACACATGAATCCGGGAGACTCACCTGCAGTGAATGTTTGGTGAATGTCTGCTGAACTGTTTTCTAAATATACCCTAAGGGCCAGTGGAGCGGATACCGGGTGTCACCCCCCGCCGTGACGTCATCGCACAGGCGGTCATCTATTTTATACCTGCCGGCGGCCACCTTGGTGATGGACGCCGGCAGGGAGAGGAGAGGACGTTCACCTGGCGGGATAAGGTATAACGCCGGGTCCCCTCCTCTCTAACCTGGCAGCAGCTGTCGCGTTCTCGGTCCATGACCAAGTGCCCAACTTTTCAAAGGGGGTGACACCAAAATGACTGTCAGTCATTTTGGTGTCACCCCTCCAACGGTGTCACCCACTTTGTGACGCCACTGCTAAGGGCCCTTTCACACCAGATGATGTGTGTGTGTTGTGCACATGTGTTGATCATGCATTGATCAATGCACCTAGGGTGAATAAGTCCTAAGAGTCTGGAATACATTTTCTTATCCATCACATGTATTTATATAGTACAGACAAATTACACAGCACTATTCATACTGAACATTCACATCAGTCCCTGCCCTCAAGGAGCTTACAGTGTAAGGTCCCCATTGTGCATGCACTCAGGGCCAATTTAGACAGGAGCCAGTTAACCTTCCAGCATGTCTGGAGTGTGGAAGGAAATTGGAGTATCCAGAGGAAACCTAGCAAGCACAGGGAAAACATGCAGAATTCTTGTAGATAGTGTCCTGCCGGGATTGAAATCAGGGACCCCAGTGCTGCAAGGCAGAAGTGCTGACCACTAAGTTCAAATATATTGGTTTGCCTGTGGTTCATCTTTAAGCAAAGATGTCCACATATGACATTTAAATACGCACACCGTTTTGTGGGTAGAATTCTATATATAAATAACTATCATGCATAATATGACATGGCAAGCATGCACATTACTATCATCATTATTATTAGGCATTCACTGATACTAGTGTCGGTGCTGATACCGAGTATTTGTATGAGTACTCGCCCAAATGCTCCGATACCTTCCCCGATACCAGAAGATTTCCTCTGAGCGGCAGTGCCATGGGCGAACATGGAGCCAGTTTCCTGAGCGATCAGGAAGCTTGGCGGCAAGTAATGACCCGCCTCCTGGCTTCCTGATTGGCCTGGAAACCAGCTCCTTGCTGATTGTCCCCAGCAGATACATTGAATAGACCTCCCTCCAGAAGCCTGATGTTGACTCTTTCAGCTGGGAAGCGTTTGATACCAAGGTGGGATTCAGCCATGTGATCATTAGGGTTATGGCTTGGGACACCCACTGCTAGCTATTACTTCATATTTAAGGGCTTTCCCATTGTTAGGAACAAACAGCCGGCTCCATGCTGATTGGCCGGGTAGTCGGCTTCCCGGCCAATCAGCTTCGAGCCAGCCAAACAGCCAGCTCTTTGCTGATTGGCCCCAGCAGATACATTGAATAGACCTCCCTTTGAGAAGCCAGATGTTGACTGCTTCAGCTGAGAAGCGCTCAATACCAAGGGGGGATCCAGCCATGAGATCATTAGGGTTCATTAGGGATCATTAAGGGCTTTCCTATGTTTAGGAACAAACAGCCAGCTCCTTGCTGATTGGCTGGGAAGCTAGCTAACCAGCCAATCAGCATGGAGCCGTCTTCCTGGGCAACCAGGAAGCCGGGAGGCGGGTCATTACCCGCCGCCTAGCTTCCTCATTGCCCGGGAATCTGGCTCCGTGTCAGCGGAAGCACCAGTATTTGTACTCGGTATCAGCAAGTACCGAAAGCAAAATATCGGTACTTGTACTTGATACCAAAAAAACGGTATTGGCGCATCTCTACTTATTATACAAAACCCTTTAAAAACCGATTAAGACAAAAAGCAACATTAGCAGTTCAATACTTAGAGGACACACATTTCCATTAAATACATGTGTCTGAATCTACTTTATTTCAACACATCTGGAGCCTCCCACGGAAAGACCACACAGGATCCATGTCTGTGGACTATCTCCCCCCCCCTTCCCGTACTCATTATGGAAGAGTCCTGTTTACAGTACTTAAATATGCTGATCTTCCCAGCCGACCTGTTTTATTTCACACTCACACGGTGTAAATTCCGTCTCCACCAAACGGGAAAGGATTTTCTGCTGACCGCGCGGAACCGACAGCCGCAGCCGCCATAATAGACAGTAAACGTTTAACATAACAAATAGCAGCACCATCACTTACTGAGCTCCGTCCATGGCGTGCCATCGTCCCTTATTTTCATTCCTTTTTCTGCAGTTTATTTTAAAAGCTGTGGTGGTCTTAAAGAGAACCTGTCACTTGGGCGCCCATGTTATTTTTTTAATAATTAAAAGAAATAGTAAATAATAATAAATATGATTGAGCAGGCTTACTTATGAACAATGTATATTTACCATTGAAGAATTATATCAAATTCTGTTTTCTTTGTTTGCAGGAAGTACCAAAGAAAGAGGATATGAGCGCACATTTAAGCTGTATACACCTTCCCGTAGAATCACTTATGGTACGTGAAAAATACTTAAACTCCATGGAGATATAAAAAACACCAATTTGGGCAGTTATGAATCCATCAAATTTTAAATGCAGCTTTAAATATAGCTAGTGTGCATGAATTTACCTTTACATCATCCTCCAGCAATCTCCTGTACAGCAGCTCTCAGACTAGGAGGAGGAGGAGGGTCCAGTACTAGAAGCCAATAGGACTCTGCTGCAGTGCACATGTGCTAACAGGAGGAGAGAGGGGTGTGAGCAGAGGGATGACCTAATCACAGTGCATTGTCCAATCAGCAGTCTGGGAATGTGTTCTTCATCAATTTTTTATTTATTTATACATGTTTATATATATATGTATATGATATGTATTATATCATTTTTACTGTATACATGCAATCTTTATCATAATAAAACTTGTTACAGGGTGACACAGGAATTCTAGACCTTCGAGGGTTTTTAAAGGAGAGAGCACAGCAGATTCTAGTTGCCTATTTGCCTATCTGCCTATCTAATGGAAAGTTACTAGGGATTCGAATAAACAGATTAGACTGCCAGATGTGTCACTCCAACTAACTCACTTTGTGTGTGTAAATTTGATCTTGAGCTATTGACTGCTGTAAACAATGTGTATTTTTTTAACAAAGCAGATAAGGACGGGGAGGCAAAAGTGCAGAAAGGAGACTAAGGCCCCACCTGCTGGCTGCACAGGAAGGGTTACTAACAATACGAATACCTAACATTTATTATTGGCTTTTTATAATTGCAGGGTGGCGCCTCCTTGTCTGGCTCTGAGAGTGCACCAGATGAATGTGGACTCCGTAAAAGTCTCTCAAACATGTCCTGTAAGTGAAAACCTATAATGACCTAAGTGTGCAGCATGTCATAGTAAAGTGTAAGAGAAGAGATGATAAAATCCAGCCTCCTGTAATGCTTAAAATAACATTCAGTTTGCCAGTACAGGTGCCATTTTGAATCATTCTAAACTTCTGGCAACAAGCACGCATCAATACAAATCAAAATGTGCAAACCTTAAAGCCCAAAACCAAACTTCGTTCCTTTCCTTCAACACATTCCTTCTACTGTCGCCTGTAAAACTGTCTGTAGGTTTCAGGGAAGGAGGTTAAGTTTGCTTTCCTCCAATCATGCATGTTACAACAGGAAGCAGAGGGCCAATAGTTAAGGTGCAAACTTTGTCTTAGATTCTACTTGGATGATACCACCTAAGAAAAGATTCCTACATCGACCCTGATTCAATTACAGTGTTCTAACTAGTCCTTGAAGTGTGCTTAAATTACCTACAGTATGATATTATTGAATGACAGGGAACCTTTTATCTAAAGCCGACCCTCTTGAGTTTTGGATAGAGTAGGGAAGAGTTGGAACTGCTATCGGATCATTTTTTTTTCTGTCCCTGCTGTGGAGATCCACCCTCTATACTTGTCCCAGTTACCATTGAAACCAGGACTGAAAAATGGGGAAAATCCAAAATTTTGATCTGTCATTGTCATTGTGCGATTGACAACTTTCTAAGAGGATATTACTGTTACTTCAGAAAGATTTCCTCTCACTTTCTGCTGTATAGAAAACAACAAGGATTTAAGGGAAATATGGTGCACAGATGGAAATAAATAAACCTTCCAGATTTTAACCATTCCTGTATCCTCATCGAATTTAAAAAAAGTTTTGGTTTAAGCCATACTTTAAGCACACTCAGGAGTGTCCCTAGACTTTTCACCACCTGAGGTCGGGGGCAGGGGGGTAGTTGGCTGGTTGTGGTACACGTTACTGGGGAAGTGGGGTGTTGTTCAGTAAAGGGGGGTGCTGGTGGTTTATGGGAAGGGGGAACGTTACCTCTGGCTCCAGCTGTGGCCAGTGTCCTGCCCAGCTCACTGACGTCACTGGTTGCCAGGAGCTGGGCACGACACCAGCCAGAGCGTCCCATTCAGCTCCTGGCAATCAGTGACATCACAAGTTGGCAGGCCAGAGTGTCCCAGGTTGCTAGGAGCTCTTAGCAACCTGGGACTCTCTGGACGGAAAGGGGGCAGCATGCATACTGCCCCTCTGCCTGCTGCCCCCTCTCCCTTCCTCACAAAACTCAAAGAGATGCTGTCTGAGGCAATCACCTCAGGCTGTCTCATTATAGGAATGGCCGAGGGAACACTTTAAAGTGCCTAAGTGTTCCTGCAGCTTGATAAATAGAGGCTTTTGGTTTACAACAGCAACAGGCCGGACCGAAACATTTAAAATGTTCTGTAGATTGAAAGAGTAATTTACTAATAATAAAAGTCCACCATCTTTCATCCCTGTCATCACTGGACATCAAAATGTGCCTTAACTAACACGGTGCAAAGAGCAATAAATAAAGATGTAGGCTTGGCAGAGGGGTCTTGATATAATCTGATTGACTGCTATGGATTAATGAAGTCTTTGATCTCCTCCATACTGGAGGCCATGACAGAATGTAATTGTTTTAACATCTGGATTTTGTAGATTGCACTTTATAAACTATTATTTGGGAAATAATAGTAATAATAAATAATTTTTTATGTTTTAGTTACTCCACTCCATGGATTGCCTGACGTGAAGGCTAGCTTGCAGCCACCCCTCATTATCCACACCGCAGCTACACCCATGCCTGTACCCAAAAATAACCTGTTTGCAGATATCCCCATGGCCTGTGAATCTAGAAGAGGGAGCAGCGTCTCTGAGAATCCTTATGCCAGTGATGTCAAATCTATGGTAAGACAATGAGCATTCAGCATCAGTTTGACTTTAGTATTTCTGTTAAATGATGGCATAGTTGGGTTTAAAAAAAAATCTGATCTGAAGAATGAATGAAGCAGAAGCATGAAGATCTTTGCACTGCAGGTCCTCAGGTTCAGCTTCCTCTCCAGTAAGAAGAACATTGAGCAGCACAGTTGTGTTTGAGTTCAGGTCCACTTTAAGGGTGATTCAATTATTCTTTCCTCATAGATGAGGGTCTCCATGCTGCCCTGTAACAAAGCTAAATACATAGTTGGAATACATATACAGTGATATGAAACTGTTTTACTTGCTGAATGATTTCGAACTAACCAGTGTTTTGATTCACATACCTCTGTCACTGCTTAGCCAGAATGGTGACAACATTGCCTATTGTTTTATTTTATGTAGCCTTCAGTGTCGCCCAATTTCTGTGTGATGATGCACTCAAATAATTATTGAATGCTAAAGTAATATAACCAATATGCAGTTAGCCTTCTAACCAGTCAGTAGGTGGCGCTCAAGTCTCCTTTTCATATATAAAGCTTTATATTACTCTTAGCTGTGCTGAAAGAAGCCTTTTGCTTACAGAACTTGCACTGGGGTTGATTTACTAAAGGAAAATAGGCAGTATACTTAGTAAAGTAATTTTTCACTTTGTAAAGGAATTTTGCTACGTGGACAGCCTAAACCTCTCTATTAAATCAACCTAAAATGAGTCATTGCAACAGTGACTCCCTTATCAGACAGCTGAGTCTGTTTCAGTCAGACAAATGGAGGTGCAAAGCAAGCTGCTCTGCTGTGCTGTTTCTGTAGATAACCCATAGTGCTGTCATGTGTTAAATGTCTATTTGTAAAATTTATATTATTTTATATATAGGTAAAAAACACTAACATAAAGTAACTAAAATAGACCTAAAACCATTATATCTCCCTTTTTATTATAAATCGTGATCCACTGTACACGTACACCTGCATTAAGTTGCAATTAGCCCTGGGAAAATTTGGAGGTTTCTCTGGATAGAATAATTTGCCTGCAATATGTTGATAGATTTTTTGGATGATTTTATCTTCCAATTTAAAGGTCTATGCTTTTTCATGGTCTACACTACACAAAAATTTGTTTTTTTTCCAGACAAGTGCGTGCAACTCCCCCCTTGGTTCATGGGGTGCAGTTTGTAGTTGGAACAGTCGTAGATCTAGCTGGAACAGCATTGGGAGAGCCCCGAGCATTAAGAGACATGTACAGAGTGTGGAACACAAGTCCCTTCTGTCTGCTGATGGGAAGGAAAGCTCTGAAGGTGAGAACTCCGATGAAGAGGGGCCCAGCCGCAAAAGCTCTTCTTGTAGCGTCATGGAACTGATGGGCAAAAGGGACCCTCTGGACACGTTACACGTTCCTTACACCTATGGATTGCAGAACAAGCAAAGCCTTCCCGTGGATTACCAAGGCTGTAATGGCAAATCCATCCTGCCTACTGCATCACCTCAACACCATATTGAAGAATCTAAAGTTGACTACAGCAGTAATATTGATGATGATGCCAACATGGTAAGTGCATTTTTTTAGGTCTCAGGGAACCCCTACTAAAATGAATTTATCACGGGTCAGCAGAAAGAATGCCTTTTACATTGGTAGTCAATGGGAAGAATGCCTTTTACATTGGTAGTCAATGGGAAGAATGCCTTTTACATTGGTAGTCAGTGGGAAGAATGCCTTTTACATTGGTAGTCAAAGGGAAGAATGCCTTTTACATTGGTGGTCAAAGGGGAGAATGCCTTTTACATTGGTGGTCAAAGGGGAGAATGCCTTTTACATTGATGGTCAATAGGGGGAATGTCCCTTACATTTGTACTCAGTAGGTAGAATGCCTTTTACATTGGTGGTCAATGGGAAAAATGCCGAACTAACATTAGTAGTCAGTAGGAAGAATTACTTTTACATTGGTGGTCAGTAGGAAGAATGCCTTTTACAATGGTGTTCAATGGAAAGAATGCAACCCTTACATTGGTGGTCAAAATGCCATCCTTTACATCTAAAAATCATTGGTGTCATGCTGCTGACTCTGCTGTTGAACCTGAAACTATGCAGGTACCTTTTAGATGAGAGGTCTATCAGCAACAACTTAAGGAACCCCTAAGAACTGTTAGAGGAATCCCAGGGTTCCACTGAACCCTGGTTGGGAATGACTGCTGTAAAGTATCAAATCTCTGTGAGTGTCTGTAAATAATGTACAGCATTGTGTGTATGTGGGAGACAACTTATCCACACCTTGTGTGTTACCACCTCTGCCACTATCACTAATATACCTGTGTTGCTCCTGTTATTTCAAGTCATGCTGTGTTTTAATCCAAAAGTAATGTGTTTCTTCAAAGCTATGCTGTTTCATTTTCTTTTTTAAGAGCAAGCCTGAAAGGTTAAAGGCCTGGATTACTGCTCATCTTCCAACTTGGTGCAAGGAGAGAGAAACCTGGTCCCTCTTCATCTTTCCACCCTACTCAAAGTATGTACAAAACCTAGCATACAACATAAAACACAAACATGGAATGGATGTTAGGCTGTATGAATATAGGCAGCATGATGGTTAAGTGGTTACCTCTCGTACTTTGCAATGCTCTGGTCCTGTGTTGTATTTTTACCAGGGTGCTGTTCGCCTGCAATCCATGTCTTCTGCCTGTATTTGTGTAGGCATCCTGTGGATGCTCTTCTTTCCTCACAGAATGTAAAAACACACCAATAGATGAATCAACTTCTAGTGTGCGTCTGTATGACTTTGATGGAAACATTCGACTACAAGCTCCTGTAGAGCGGGGACTTATGTAAAGTGCTATGTTGTATGTTGTGCTATATCAGTGTGGCTGCATAGAGTTTGCTATCTATGTTGATGTGGGTTGTCCCTGAGTGCTCCATCTTCCTCCCAAAATCCCAAAACATACTGGTAGGTTAAAACGTATCAAAACTAAAAAAAAAAGTAAATGTCATATATTGCAGCTTACCAGTCCTTAGATGTAGTGGCTGCATTAGTTGTTATTTTTCAAAGTCTTTTTCAAAGTGCTAGTGACACACTTCCTGTCCTTGGGTGACCACGCTCACTCACTGTACTGAATCTGAATAATAGAATAGGACTACAGGACCTTCCTCTCTGCCATTGTCCAGTCCATAGAGGGGCACAGTCATGTATTCCTCGGTAATAGCTAATAACAATGTAGCTGATAAGAGTCAGCCCAGACTAAATGTTATATTGTAGTTAGGTATCAGAGCATGTTGGGGAACACTTTTATTAATTGTTATCAGCAACAAAGGCACAGATAGTAACCAGTGCCGGGTTCTCAATACTCAAAAACAATGTAGAAGACTTCTTTGTAGTCAATATATTAATCTATATTTAAAAAAAAGATAAGTTCAGATAAGTAATCTCCAATCTACAAATCTCCATTTTTTTCTTGCAGATTTCGGGTGATATGCAATAAAATCATAACCCACAGGATGTTTGACCACATTGTTTTGGTGATTATCTTTTTGAACTGCATCACAATCGCCATGGAGAGACCAAAAATAGAGCCACAGAGTGCGGTAAGTAACTTCGGGGGACTGTAATTAACAACTGCTTTGCATGACTGTATACACAAGTGATAACATCTGAAGTCACCGTCTAAAGTAAAACTTTGGGCACCTCATTGAGTATTAATTGATAAAAGGTTTTTGCAGTGTCTTGTGCTGCCTGTGTCCATTACAGTGATTGTGTATCATATGACAGAAAATTAAACCTGTCACTATATGTTAATACCAAATCCACACATACGTTGAGCTAGACACCCTCTGGCACATATACTTACCTTTACTTCTGCTTCCCTGCCACTCCAGTGCTTGCTGCCGCCTATCCAATGGCGTTAAAGATTGCTATCAATATTTAGTATTGTCTCACTTGATGCAAAAACCTCACTTTGCATTAATTTACTCAGTAAAACCACGCTTCAGTGTCCAGGAACTTCTGTCCGCCATTATCAAGGCTACCTTGTTAAAGGTGAGCTGTGCCCTGCATGAGATTATTATTAAATCTGCATGAATCCTCAATTCCATTCAAGTCCACAAAGTTCCCAGTCTTGCTATGAGGGAATACGAAACATTCATGATGATGACTCCTCAAGTATCAGCCGCACTCCACCAGTATATATGTATAAAATCAGTTTTATTGTGTTAATTCCAGTGTGAATCCATGACTATACACCACCAAACAATCCCCCATACCTTCTCCTCTCATTCATGGCGAGGGCCCAGACATTTGCCTGTTACAATACATAAGTATTATTTACAGTATATGTTCAGCCGCCCATAGTCACCAGGCAGGAATACGGTTTGTTGCTGCGGCCAATTTGTCAGTTTACCCAGATGTGTATGAGTGTTTCTTCTGCTAATAAAGGCATGTATGATGCAATGTACATCTTACACACTTTGCTTCAGGTATAATCAACATTTTGTTACCTTCTTTTCAGGAAAGAATATTTTTGACACTATCCAACTACATATTTACATTTATTTTCCTGGCTGAGATGACAGTGAAGGTAAGAGGAAAAGGAGAAAATGTCTATTTGTAACTGCACGTAGTTTTACATAGTGTTGAAATTTGTAGGAGGGACAATACACTGCAAGTACATAAACCTAAAGTTGGGGACAGTAGAAGTGATGTATCACTAACAACCTGGCAACCTCCAAGCTATCCCTTCTTGAAGCTTACCTGTAATCCTAATGCTAAGGGGATGATCTAAAAATGTTCCTATGCTCCTCTGCTCTATCTAGTGGTGAGAATGCATAGGAGCGTTTATACCTCAGCCCCTAACACTCTATGTAACCCTAACAGTAATATCCCTGTAACCCTAACATCCCTTTAACCCTAACACTACCCTTCGGTAAAACACCTTTCCTTTCCCAACAACCACTCACAAATCAACCCTCCCTGTAAACCTTACACTTACTCTAACTTTAACACTAATATGCCTTTTACTGATAGTCTATGTCAGCCTTTCTCAACCAGTGTGCCTTGGCACCTTGGGGTGCCTTCTGGCATCCTCAGGGGTATCTTGAAATTTCGTGATGGTAGATCTCTAATGTGAAGAGGGCTTCTGATGTGAAGGGGAACTCTGATGTAAAAGTGGGGGGGGGGGGCCCTAAAAAAAAAGGGGGATTTGG
>NW_017307374.1:456995-464675 GCF_000935625.1 Nanorana parkeri
TAAAAGGGGGATTGTGATGTAAAGGGGGGCTTCTAATGTGAAGAGATGTGAAGAGGGCTCCTGATGAGAAGAGGGGGTACTGATGTAAAGGGGGACTCTAATATAAAAGGGGGGATTCTAATGTGGAATTGGGGCTTAATGTGAAGGGGAGCTCCTGATTTGAAGTGGGTTCTTAAATTGGATGGTGAACCCCATTTTTCTGTGTGTTTTTGCTTTGGTCTCCCCTTAAAATCAATTACATTTTAGACTGAGATGCCCCTGAGATTTTGCATACTTTTAGAGGGTGTTGTGACTGAAAAAAGGCTGAGAAATGCTGGTCTATGTAACCCTATATCTAGCCCTCCCATTAATCCTAACAATAGTCATCTGTGTCAACCAAATACTACCCCTCTGTTTAACAATAACCATAATCTTTTGTGTAATCCTAACACTAACCCTCCATGTAACCCTAACAATACCTTTCTGTTGAATCCTAAAAATAAGCATAACCTTTTGTGTAATCCTAACACTAACACTCCCTGTAACCCCAGTACTAACATCCCTGTAATGCTCCCACTAATGCTAAGATCCCTTTTAACTCTATCACTAACCCTTCCTGTAATCCTAACACCAACCCTCTCTATCACCCTAACACTAATATACGATAATCTAAAGTTTTTAAACACTAACCTTTTCCATAATCCCCAACATTAACCATCCCTGTAACCCTAACACTATAATCCACGTAAAACAATACCTAATCGCCACCTCCCCGAAATACCATCTGTTCATAAGGTGGAAAGTTAAATGTAAAAAACTATGAAAAACCGAAAAGAGAAGAAAGAAAATATATGAGAGGTAAACCACACCCACGGGGTCAGAAAAACAACACCTTTATTAGTCAATTCCCTTAAAAAATTGATTGAATTTTGGATCCTTTGGTTCATGAGGCCCAGTGTTTCTATGAAGCTTTACTCAGCCATTAAGACTATACAGCATATCTCTTTACCATATGCCTTATGGTATCGTACAGTCCTGTATGATATCTAGGATCTTTGTTTGGTTCCATCATCCAGCTTCCTGCTTGTCCTTTATCATATCTCATTTCTTTTTTTTACAGGTGGTAGCCCTCAACTTGTGCTTTGGTGGAAAGGCCTATCTGAGAAGTAGCTGGAATCTTCTAGATGGAATGCTTGTATTGATTTCTGCCATTGATATCCTGGTGTCCTTGGTCTCTGACAGCAGCACCAAGATTTTGGGCATGTTAAGAGTATTGAGGCTCCTTCGAACACTGAGACCACTTAGGTAAGTCAATCCATTTAACATTCCATAAAAATAATAATAGCATTGTCCTCATGTCTACTGTGAAAATCAATGATTGCAACTTTTATAATAGTTATGAAGTAGTTTGTCCTCTCCTCAATATTATTATTATTAATATCGTATTATGGGGCAAGGTTGGAGTGTAGTAAGTGTTGAGTTATGGTTCTTTCAGGAAGACATTCCAGTCAGGATTGACCTTTTTGTGACATGAGTTTCCTAAACATGAATGCAATCAACTTTCTTGTAGCAAAAGTTATGCAGGGTGTAAAACTTAGACACAGTGCTTTCTGTAATCAGAACTCCATAGCAGATTTAAGTAGGCTTTACACTGTACGCTCACTGGCTGACAGCTCTGTTTGCACAAAGATTTTCCAACTGGCTCCTTTGATCAGCTGAATGAGGGATGCCGGCCCAAAGGGGTGCCGACAGCGGCACCCTCTGTGCGAATTTTGGCCAGTTCCTCAAGAACTGGCCAAAATTGGCACAGTGTACGGCCACCTTTAGTTAGACACAACTCTCTCCTTCCTCTGCAATAGAAATCTATGTGAGATCACTTGTGATAAAGGGTGTGGCTCTTACTCAATGCCGCTAGCATGGAGCGTTGCAGTGTGAGAACGAGAAGAAGATGAAAAGTATTTTAAGGCATTTCCAAGCAAAGATCAGTCAAAAATCATGACAAGACTATAAAGAGATAAAAAGGTGTGATGAAATTGGGCTACCTTACTGAACTTACTATGCAGAATCAGACTTTGTAGACTTCAGTGGCTGTATATGTGTTCCAGGTCAGAGGCTCCTGGTTTTGGTCAGGATCAGGACCACATATTTAGACCCATCATCTTTAAAAAAATGCCAACACTCTAACATGTATTTTAAAGGAGGGTCCTCTATATAGCATTTCACATAGAAGGGACTATGATCAAGATCTAACCAAAATGGAATACAGGTGTTGCTGTTGTTGGTTGAACATTTTATTACATAAGCAGGTTGATTTCTTGAAAAATAATCATAATATTCAAATATAGAGAGTAAAAAATACAACAGAAAAGACTTAAGTCTCAGTGTATGTTAGGGCAAAATAAATACATCTCTGTAATACATGCACAATTCCCCTTTTACCTCTTTAAAGACCCTGGTGGTACAAAAAAATACCTGTTGACCCTGGCAGCTCAAATTTCCTGTTGTGGGCTGACAACACAGTGTCTTTGCTTGACTGTTTCAAAACTTTTCCAACTTTGCTTAGTTGACTTGTGGTGTACCCCTTGCTCACCTCCACAAAATTGGGGGGAGATGTTCTGTAGTCCAAGGGAAGAACTGGGAAGACTGATTAGGCTCCTTGAGATAACACATGCAGAGTATACTGGACACAAGAAAGTTCTGCTTTTCTGACAGGATCGACTGGTATGTTTTTGCACGAATCGAATAGATGAAACACTTTCAATAGTAAACTTAATAGATGAAAAGGGAGCAAATAAAAGAAGAACATTGTTAGGATTTGCATACAGTTTAATACCAACCTGCATAAGTACTCGCTCAAACTAAAATGTGCCATATAATTTTTCTTTATATTAAGCTAACAAAGCACCCGGGGACTAAGCATCTTACACAGTCACGGTCGGCTTACAATCCCAATTTCTAATTTTGCACATCTTTGTATTTGCATCCAAATGATCTGCAATGTTCTTTTCTCATCGTGGAATCAACTCAAAGTCATTAAGACTGGTAATTCACACGTTGCTTAGAAATTGAATATTATCTATAATGTAAAAGGATTTAATAATGCTATGTATTTTCTAATATAGGGTAATAAGTCGCGCCCAAGGGCTAAAACTTGTCGTTGAGACTCTGATGTCTTCTTTGAAACCTATTGGGAACATTGTGGTGATCTGCTGCGCATTCTTCATTATATTTGGGATTCTCGGAGTTCAGGTAAGTCTTAAAGTACGTTGGGTTTGGTGAAAGGCCAGACTTGTGAACAGGCCATCTTGACTCATGATTGGATGTGGCAATGTGTCAGGTGCACCCTACACGGCTTCCACCGTAGAGACCTACACTAGATCCTCTGCTGTGTTCTTCTAGTATGAGAGAAGGAACCAGCTGTTGATTGGTTGACACTGTTTCAGCTCTGCTCCTCCTGCCTGTTGTCTGTCCATAAATTGGTACTGTGAACAACCTACAGGCAGGGAAGTAGAGACGCTGGTGTGGTAATGAATAATGCAATCTTAGATTCGCTTTGGGTTTCCTACGTATGAACATTTCTTAATGGATTCTGGTTTTATTGACTACATTTTGTTTTAGCAATAAGACATTGCAAGCTAATTATGGAAGTTAAAGAACTACAACTGTGCAAATTTTGGAATTTACCTTATATAAGATGTACAGATATGTATATACATAGGAGGTTAGCTTGATGTCAACAATCTTATCAGTGGGTGTTAATAATCTAAAGTCACTAAAATGCATTCAAGTACCTGCACTATTACAAAATGTATCTTATTTGTGTATCACTCGGCTGTAGATGCTCAAATCATCTCTGAATTGGTGCTGACACTGTCCTTTTTTTCTGGAGGGGGGCTACTTTTGTTCCCCATGGTGCCTGTGTGTGTTGTAAAGTAGTCACCGCTCCAAGCTCACTCCCATGATGGACTTCAATCTTAATACAAATTAGTAAACTAAACATGAGATTGTAGCCCATCACAGGAGTGAGCTTGGAGCGATGACTACATTACAACACACACAGGGACCATGGGGAACAAAAGTAGCCCCCCTCCAGAAGGAAGGACAGGGTCAGCATGAATTCAGAGATGATTTGAGGATCTACACCCGAGTGATACACAAATAAGATACATTTTTGGTAATAGTTAGGGTACTTTTTAAGATTTAACTCCTGAGTTTAGTGTCACTTTAAAGCCCATCTCCAGGTTGGGATACCCCTCCCAAGCAGTGGAGCCCCGCTCCTCCAGTTGAGCACCCTCCAGCTCATTAATTATACATACATCACTGTCTTTTGCTGATCCATGTGACATGCAGCTTCCTCTTCCTTCCTTAGTGATACAGAAAACAACCCTCATGTAGTGACCCGAGTTCTGTTTTTTGCATTATTCTCCTGTGATCCCAGTCCAACTTGATGACACACCCCCAAAGGGCATAAGGTTGGCAGCTTAGGCTTACAGCAAGCAGGGTGAATGAGGCTGGGTGTCATGTAACCCCTTTTTACTTTTTATCATGCATGTCTAAAGAAAACTGGAGTTCCATTTTAAAAGATATATATTTCTTTTTTTTAATTTACTATTTAGTTATAAAAGTGGATTCAATTATGTTTGCACAATACATATGAAGGCCCTGCCTCCTGTATTTAAGTGTTATACAGTGGTTATGCTCTTTAGCTCTTTCTCACCATGAAAGTATATGAGTCGGGCAACTCATTAAAAACCACGCCCTCTCTCTGTGTGGCTGATGTCTTGGGGTTTATTTTCCAACGGTAAATAGGCTGTTCACTTTGCAAAGTAATTTTCACTTTGCAAGTGAATGAGGTGAATGTTGACTTCCATCATCCAATCATAGCCAAACAAAAATATATATTTTTTATTTTTCTTGCTTCTGATTGGGTATGCTTTCCAAAATGAATTTTCACCACATTCACTATAGGAATATTTCCTTGTAAAGTCAAAACTCCCTTGCAAAGTGCCTAACAGAACAAACAGCCTATTTGAATTTAGTAAATCAACCCCCTATAGCTCAGCAGTTCTTGAAGGATAAAGAACAATTGCATTGAGCCCCGCGGTCTCCCTGTAGTTAATGCTCTACAAAAATACAGAATCATCACTTGAAGTCTGAAATCCGTGTCAGAATTTACTCAGAGGCAATCAAGGCAAAATTCATCAAGTTTTGTTCTTACTGCAAACACACTGCAAATTCCCTTTAAGTAGTCCTTATCTTGGATGCACTGCATTTGTTTCACATAACTGACACCCATACATGAAAGAAAGAGTGTTTTATATAAAAGAAGTCCAGGTGACTCTGTTCCCTTTTTTTATAGCTGTTTAAAGGAAAGTTCTTTTATTGCCTGGGAGAAGATACCAAAAATATTACCAATAAATCGGACTGTCTGGAGGCCAGATACAAATGGGCCAGACACAAATACAACTTTGATAATCTTGGTCAGGTATGTAGAAATCAATCTGTCTATCATTCTACCTATCTATCTATCTACCTATCTATCTATCTATCTATCTACTGTATCCAGGGCTGGATTAAGAGTATCATGGGGCTTGTGCTGTCGGAGACGGGAAGCAGCAGAGGAAGCTTTCTAATTAGGCAGCCGACTGCTCCTCGCTGGGGCCCGGCCACCTAATATGCCTAATTAAAGAGCCGCTGGCGCCTTTGCCTGATTATGCCCAGCTGGCCCGGATTGCCATCGAGTATGCTGAGACGATGCAGGCCGGCTGGGCCTATTTTCACTGGTGGGCCTGGGGCTGGCGCTCCAGTATCCCCTATGTTAATCAAGCCCTGACTATATCTATCTATCTATCTAATTTATTGCAGCCAGTTGAATAAATAGTGTCTACAGCAATACATGAAATTGGGCAGTCCTCATAGTCAGTGTATGTTTGTATATCCACAGGCGCTCATGTCCTTGTTTGTTCTGGCATCCAAAGACGGATGGGTAGACATCATGTACGATGGTCTGGATGCTGTCGGAGTTGATCAGCAGGTACATGTTGTCTGATGTTTAAAGAAAAACAAAGCAAACTTTTTAGCACGTGTTGTCTATACATTGTAATAGAACTGAATTATAAAAAATGAAAACGCCATTTGACATTCTTGTCGGGTTTGACATTGTATGACAGTGTGATGACTTGATAAGCTCTGATTATAATATTAATTACCTACCTTGCTGTGTTACCCCTGTAATAGCTAATGTAGTTCATCGTGTCCAGGGGGGATACCTTCTGTCAGAAGCTTTTAGGGAGTCCAATTATGGGTAGAGAAAGCCTAAATGGACTTTTCTTGTCCTATAACTGGCTCATACGGTATATGGCCATGTTCCAGATAACCAGTCGTGCATGAATCTGAATATTATTTATTAAAATGTATTAAAACATTAATTCAATTTATTTGTTAATATATTTATTATTTATAAATGTATTTAAAAATGCATTACTGCAATGCACAGGCTAAATTTATTTTTACACATTTATTTCGGTTTTTCTGTTTCTTTATTCTATGTTGCCTTTTTAAAATGATAATATTGTGTTTCATACACTTTGTTCATAACCCTGAGGATATACTACAACCCAGCTGGTTTAGATGACAACTACCAAATAAAGCATCTTTAAATAAGGACCATTTGTCAATTTTTACCTGTATAAGTCTTTGCCCCTCTGAGCTGGAGTAGAGCACTGGTCTCTTGCTGTACCATATTTGCTTTCCATGTGAGTTTGCTCGTCATAGATCTGAGAACATATGAACCCAGGCAGTGCCCTTGTCAATTACCTAACTTTGCACACTGTATCCTGGCTCAGTTTTAGATAAAAGAGACCTTTAATTAAGAGGAATGTTAAATATCTACAGGGCTCTGTTATTTGTCACACCCTCAGGATTTAGGAAACAGCAATGGCACGGCAGCAACAGGTGCCCTATGATCTATGGCACTCAAGTTGAAGTGTCAGCTTCAAACAAAGTAAAGGAGGTCCATAAATCATCCATAAGTAAGACTGCACAGTTTTAAATAACATAGTATATTCAGATTCTTGCATACGCCTGGACATGACCGGTTCCTTTGAAGCCTACCTAAAATTGATGTGTTTATATTGGATAGATGCTGTGGGAGTAAATCACGCACTGGTTCCTTTTTGAATTTGTAGAGGTGAGATCTCCTTCTCTAGTTGCTGGTCTTGCCACTTCTTACTCTAGAGTCTCACTACTCTCAAAGTAAAATAGAAAAAATATGAAATCCCATAGGAAGAATGAGGCCTGCTTCTTATAGTCAAGGCAGGTGTGTAGATCTAGAAATCCAAAAATGTATTCACATGAGTTACCAAAGGATAGAAGATGCCAGTGGGTGATTACAGAGGGTAAAGTAACAGGTTCTATCAATAGACCACCTAATACCCCTCACTCAATGATACTTACCTTCCTTGCACTCTCCTGCTGATGTGTTCTTCTGCTGGAGCCTTGGGTCTATGGCCTTATAGCCTTGGCTGAATGACCTTCTTTATTGCCCCAAGTGACAATGTTTGGGTCTGAAGATTGGCCATTTATGCCCAAGCACTGCATCCTGGGAGGACAAGGAGAGGCCACATGCTCCCCCATACCCAGAAGAACCTGGTAGTTCCAGGGGGCTCTGACAGAATACTGGAACAGCAGAGGAGCACCTAG
>NW_017307374.1:464690-471009 GCF_000935625.1 Nanorana parkeri
GGCAATTAAACCTGTCAGCCACTTCCAAGAATTGAAATATGACCATGTAAGAGTATCTGGTTGGGGTCATCACATGATACTCCACCCTTCCTCTCCTATGTAATGCCAATAATGTCTATTCTTTTCAGCCAGTCATGAATTCCAACCCCTGGATGTTGCTTTACTTCATATCTTTCCTGCTGATTGTGGCTTTCTTTGTCCTGAACATGTTTGTTGGGGTTGTGGTGGAGAATTTTCACAAATGCCGACAGCACCAAGAGGAAGAGGAGGCCAAGAGACGGGAAGAGAAGAGGCTGCGCAGGATGGAGAAAAAGAGAAGGAGTAAGGAGAAAGAACTGGCCGGTCGGTAGTCTTTAAAACAATTCTCTGTGTGCTGCTTGACCTATGACAGGCACGCACTAGCCAGCTAAGGTGGCCGCTTACTAGAAGCATGGATACTGTAGACTACCTGTGCATGGATAGGTAGTATTCTAGCTGGTTGTCAGGGGAAAGATAGAGCAATCCCTTGCAGTAACCAGGGGTCCTCCATTTTGTTATTTTAAATTCTCTCTCTGGCAAATGGTTCTCTGAAAGACTGTTTTATGACCAAATGTTCTTCTTCGGCCCTCTTCTATGCCATGAAAAGAAATTTGAAGGCCTTACTCAGCTCTTTGTAATGGATTTACTGAAACAGCATTCCACGCTATACCTACCACCTTGATCCAATAAGCTCATAAATGGTGTTCAGTTACATGATCTTTGCTGAAGGAGATTAGAGTTTAGATTAATGGATCTTCCCAATACCAGCACAGATTACAGGACTAACCTGCCAAACGATTAGTTTTTCTGTACATGCAGCACTAAGATTGCCATGCCAGACAGCCAAGAAAAGTTGGTGACCTCACTTCATATCTCTACTAAAGTTAAGCAATATAACTTGGTCACCTTCCCGCCCCAGCCTGGGATTGGACAGTCAAAATGCAGCAGAACACTACTGAGGCCATCCCTAATGCATGTGCCTGCAGCACACTTGATTTGCTCTCGGGGCTGCCTCTCCCTCTTCTAGTCTGATTTCTGCTATGTAGGGGATTAAAGGGGGCGTATTTTAAGTCAAATTCAGGTACTTCCAATAGCTGCTTTTGAAAAAGCATTTCAGAATTTGTTAATGAATACATAACTGCATGTAGATATTTATTTTTGATACAATGCCACTCCTCCAAGATCACCCAATCTGCACTGGGTCCCCCCATTTTAACAGAGATCACAGAATCACATGGCCAGCTATTTGGTCTCATGGTCATCTGCCTTGGCATCCTGGAGCAGTAGTTTCTGCAGTGTACTTCAGGACTTCTTATGCTGTTATGACTTCAGAGGAGCAGGCCGGACAGGATAGCATGTGGTCTTATATACTGATAGCTCCCATTAAAGTGACACTAAACTCAGGAGTTAAATCTGAAAAACACATTCAGGTACCTTAACTAATACAAAAAAAATATCCTTTTTGTGTATCACTCGGCTGTAGATTCTCAAATCATTGCTGAATTGGTGCTGACACCGTCCCTCCTTCTGGAGGGGGGCTACTTTTGTTCCCTATGGTCCATGCGTGTGTTGTAAAGTAGTCACTGCTCCAAGCTCACTCCCGGGATGGACTACAATCTCATGTTTAGTTTACTAATTTGAATTGAGATTGTAGTCCATCCCGGGAGTGAGCTTGGAGAAGTGACTACTATACAACACACACAGAGACCACGGGGAACAAAAGTAACCCCCCTCCAGAAGGAAGGGCAGTGTCAGCACCAATTCAGAGATGATTGGAGGATCTACAGCCAAGTGATACACAAATAAGATACATTTTTGTTAATAGTTAAGGTACTTCAATGTATTTTTAAGATTTAACTCCTGAGTTTAGTGTCACTTTAACAATCCAGAGGCTGAACGGGGTCCTTCCAAAGATTTGTCTCTAGATCTTCTAGTACCTCAAACCTTACATGAACCTGATTGTGCCGTCAGTTGTAATCTATAACATGTTCAATAGCCTTCAGCTTTTGGTGAACCATTTATTCCAGTTGTGTGAATCGAAATAATAAAAGAAACTGCGAGGCATTGCACATTTAACACGACTAAACAATCGAGAATCTTTCTCCTTACATATCAATGAATCTTGCAAATGCTACCGTAGTATGCATCCGATAGTAAAACATGCTTTCTACTAATTACAAATAGAAAAATAACGTATTCAGAAACGAACCACCAGCAATTAATGACCAGACAATGAACATGTTATACTATTGTGCATGTACAGGATCAGAAAGCATGGACCAATGATGCATATTAGTCAGTAGAGCTGAAAGTGGAGTTAAAGCATTAAGCATGCAAAACAAAAAACAAATTTAATTAGACAGAGGGAATTTTTTGCTATTTATTTTTGCAACCCTTGGATGGGTGGCCTTCTACTTTGTTAAAGATGTTTGTTAAAGCTCAGCAGATTCATGCTTACATATGGAGGAAAGCATCGTATTGCCCTAGGCAAGCAAGAAGAAAACAGCTGTCAATTTTCTAGAGAAGAGTAGAAAATAGGATTAGAAATAAATCCATTTAGATGATAAATCAAAGGAAACTTTGCTTTATGTCCTAGAAAATAAATTCAAACTACCGATGGGTTGCTATTGGCAGCTTTTAATTCCTCCAGACTTTTTTTGCTTTGGTTTTCTACTCCATATAATTTCTGGATTTCTTCCAAATCATTTTTGGATTTCTACACCATATAATGTAAATATCTGTAGAAAAAATAGCAAAATTTATTTTTACTAATTCATTACATTATTATAATTATAAATCATTATAATTCATTTTAATTATTCCCGGCACAGCAGTTAACATTTCACACCAAGCTATCAGTGGGGGTTTCTGCCCTGACTGTAGAGACGATGGAGGTGATTGACAGAAAACTGCAGTTACTCCTCTCTGCAGCTGAAACTGTGTCATATTATATCCTCTGGGTTTGTGTTGACAGCACACTAAAGCAGTGGTTCTCAACCTGTGTAACCTCAGGACCCACATTTGTCCTTGGTCATTAATCATGACCCAAGTCGCACTGCATTGGAACGCACGACATTAGGGTACCACGCGTTCTGGTGCGGGCATACGAACTGTGGGTGGGAGGTACGTTTGGGGTACCATTCAAATAAATGGCAACGCAACACACCTCCCAGACAAAAATGCACGGTAGGTGCGATTGCGTGGTACAGTGAGTTAATTGCACTGTGCTATGCGATTAATGCACTATACTAGTGTGAACAGGCCCTCAAAAACAATGACATATATACACAACAACAGGCACAATCTCACACACTCACAGACAATCTCACACACACACACTCCAAAAAATTTTAATTTTTTTTAAGGTCCTCCCAGTATCCCTACCTTATGAGAACTGGAGTGGATCCTCAACCCGGGGTCCGGTGTGGGCTGCTGTGGTGCGACAGAGTTCCATTCATATGTGCATTGCTTGTACAGCTTCCTTGCGTGCCCCGTAGAGGTGTCGGGAGCCAGAATGCCTCGCGGCCATAGCGACATCCCATGCCACCTTAAGTCGACACTCAGCACCGGGCAGCATATTTTGAATGGCTGCTTGGCGTGAGAACTGACAGTGCTGTGCTAGGGGGAGGCCGAGGAGCCTCTCACCTAGAAAAGTGGGAGGCATGCGGTGACACACTGAGCACGGGGTCGCGACCCACTTTTGGGTCACGACCCACCAGTTGAGAACCAAGGCACTCCCGGCACCGATGGCAGGTGTCAAGAGGCATAATTAAAAACAAATAAAGAGATTACTTTAACCTCAGAAAAGTGAGGTAAGCGTAAAGAACTCACTTAGTACTACAGTTAGGGGCTGTTTTTTTCCTTTTTTTTTTTTTTTTATTTTTTTTAACTAAAATGACTTCCAATTCCACCTTGATTGAACAATTAACTAGAAAAAAAATACTTTTTATTTCTTTTGACTCAAGGAAATAGAGACAAAACATATTTTTGTGTTCTTTTTATGTTTTTTTTATTTTTTGTTTTTAAAATAGCTCGTGAAACGCTTGATATATTGCTTTTACATATGAAGGCACGAGCTCTCCTTTACCTATTCCTTGAGCCAGTTTATCTTTTCATTACTTTTCCCTTCTTCACCTTAATTTTGTATTCAATACAAATATATTAAAACATATAAAAACACCCCAAGATCCATTCAGATGTTATCATTTTTTTTTTCTGATGGAATTACTTACTGGGGATCAATTTCAAAAAAATATATTTTGTTTTTTTCGGTGGCAAAGATTTGACCGGAAGGAAGATCAGGGTGTATTTCCGGTGCTGTAGTAATTAACAGAATTTCATTCTTTTAGATCTAATGCTGGATGGTATAATGTTGGAGCACTCAGCCAGTCCAACTACAGGTACTGGCAGATCTGGTGTATTGTCCCAGCACGGTGGCGGTGTCATGTGACTAATTGCTGTCTGATGTCAGAAGTCCACTAAACAGTGTGACGTCTTGTTTTGTTGGTCTCATTGGCTCACACATCCCATCTTGGTGTAAAAAAAAATACATAACGATAAAATGATTCACTGTAAATCAAAATTAAGAGGAAGGGATTATACTTTCCTCAAATACAATTGTTTTGTAAAGTTTAGGGTAAATTGTTCTGTACATCTGTTAGCACTGTGTGTCAAGGTGAATATTGATACCTAATCATGGCCAAAAAGCTGGCTAGTGGTTTATCATGCCTTCGTGTTTTGGGTTGAATTATATTTTAGGCAGCTTAAAGGGTCACTCCATTTAAACTTTACTTTTTTAGTTATAAAGTTGTTAAGGTGTAATAAAGACACAGGTCCATCTAGTTTAACCAGTTATCACCCCACTACAGCTCTAGCAATCACTAAATTTCTAGTAGCCACCTCACAAAAGGTGATGGGGCTACACACCCATCAGCACAGCTGTGACATTTTGTTCATTGCCTTGTGTTGTGAACATACTGTACTCATAGGGAACAGGTGACACTAATATCTATGGGTCGGGCTCTCTATCTTGCATTTTCTTCAGAAGTAGTTTAAGCCTAAGCCTGTGACAACAGTAGCTTGGCTAAAAGGCTGAGTTCAATCTCTTATAACTATACTGTAGGTGGGAGATCTCTCCCAGCTTTCCTACACAAAAGTAAGTTCACAGCCAGAAAGCCAATCAAAACGGAGAAATCTGCTTCTAATGCACCTAGGGAGACGAAAGAGTGTTGCCCACCATTACCGAGGCTTCTCTTCAGTCGGAGGCAGCCATTTTCAGTAGTAGTATGACCCATCTGAACATTGCTAGTTAAAACACACAGTGCAGTTGATGTCTGCCTTGTGTTACATGAATGGTTCTGGACCAGAGTCCCACCACCATCAAGTTTTCCATGTTGATATCACAGCCAAGGACCACATTCGCTACGAAGTGTGTTGCCGGCACTTCCTGCTTATGATTCGTTGAGCTGAAGTGTTAGTAAATGCTTCAGTTATGGAAGGATCTATGGCATATTAAGTAGAAGGTCAGCAACAGCAGACCCTGTATGTTTTCCCAGTAGGGGTTTCCTTTAAATTGCAAGTCCAGACAAAAACTTATTTTTTTTGAACACAGTGTGACCTTGGTCTGGTTTTTACTGCTATTTTGGCTTCCTTTAGACAGATTTACCTTCACTTTTCATCCTGGTGATATTGGTTTCAACAGACAGGAAGTAAAGGCAATTGTCCAACAACAACATTGACGGAAGTAGAGTAGGGTTAGAACCTCTATCAGATTTGTATGGCTGTCTGTGTCCCTGTTGCAGATTTTTCTCCACTTCCTATCTGCTAAAAACATTTACCAGAACAGGAATGAGGAAAATTCTCTCTAACGGAGCCCCTGGTGGCTCCTCCCCCGAGGTCCATGCAGCCATCTCCAAACTCTATCAAGCAGCAGAATATGGAGGAAATTGCCAGAGGAACTTCCCAAATCTAGATCAACAGAGCTGCAAAAGTAGACATTATATATAAAGATTGTCTGAGCCTTAGCAGATACATTTTGCATTCACATCATACTAGCTGTTAAGTGTGTTTTTTGGCTGGAGTTCCTTAACCAACACACCCCCATCCCGTGGCCAATCCATTATCACTTTCAGTATTGATATCCCACAGTGCACAATGTTTTCTGTGCTTTTCATTCTGTTCTTTGCATTCTCATCTCTTCTTCGACAAGTCTATCCATAGGATGTTCGTAAGTTTCGTTTGGGACACACACTTCCGTTGAAGTTATCTCTGTACACATTGTTTTGTTATTCGTAAAGTGAAA
>NW_017307374.1:471028-506174 GCF_000935625.1 Nanorana parkeri
TATAAAAGTTGTAATTTTGTGCACAGTTTTTAAAAGTTGAAAACATAAAATTTTCTTTTCTTTCATGGGAGTTGAATTCCGAGGAGTTTAACCTTGATTGTGTATGATGTTTTGCATATATTTTGTTCTTTTGCATTAGTTTATGCATTACTTACATAGAGCATGGCAAAACCAAGTGCATGGGGATGCATGCATGATCGGGAAAGCAAACTGTGCTTATGTTGATAATATTTATGAATGCGTGCATTTAATGAGCATATGAACATATCAACAGCCTAATCCTTTTGTTGTGCCTATAGAAGCCCAGTGTAAACCTTACTATTCGGATTACTCACACCCCCGTCTCCTAATACATAACATGTGTACGAGTCACTATTTGGATCTGTTCATTACGGGGGTAATTGGACTCAATGTTATAACTATGGCGATGGAGCATTACCAGCAACCAAAGGTAAGATGATTTTTGGACTTGTGTAATAGGATTTTCGTTATGGAATGCATCCTTGCAATGGGCTTGGTTTACTAGAGATATAGCTAGTCCTAGATAAGCAAAGCTAGACTGAGGAACCTTGGAGGAGGAAATGGGGACTAGGAAAGAGTTAAATAGCGTTGAGGTCAGGGTTTAACTCTAGTGTAGAAGGCCATCAGCTAATGTATAGAAGATCATCAAGGATGGCTTATCGGTTGGACTAATGGTGGCATTTCCAGGAGATACTATGGAGCTGATAGCTTGAGTCATTTAATTCTCATGGCAATTATCCCACTGGATCCGTGGATGGTCAACAGTGATCAATATCCAGAGCAGCAAAATTATGGAATAGTCCACCAATAACTGATTCAACTCAGCAGGTCTTCATTTCTGAGTACATGTAGGTTGTTTGTAGGACACAATGCCTTCTTGTGTCTGTTTGCTGGTGAGATCGCTGGGCCTGAATTCTGTTATCCTGCTATATCAACTATGTTTTACTCTCCTGGTTGGATCTCCATTTACACAATGAAGAATGCAGTAGGTATATTAAGATTCATCTTTCTGGAGATGCTGCAGCCAGTGTTAGACACAGCCCGGAACTCCAGGTAGAGTGATCTTGCTATTGGAATCCATGAGGGATACAGTTTACGAATCACCAACCACCCAACTGAAATATCTGTTTTGGCAAATTGCATCCTCATAAAATGATTATTCCCTGCATACACGGTAAAGCAACAGCTGCATTTACCTGTCCCTCTCCACAGCTGCACATACCGTACTTATTATACCTCTTTGAACCCCCGAGCAAAGAGCAGTACCTGCTACTTCTGGGTATGAGTTAATCATGTGTCGTACTCCCCTTTCCTCCCATGTTACAGCTCTGGTGATTGTGAATGATCTCTCAGGCACCCAGCTCTTTCACACTGGGGCAGGTAGAGAGTCCTCAACCCTATGAAAGTCCCAACAGTCGGAGACTTCAGCTAATCAATGCAATTACCAAGTCCAGCCTGCCCATTGATTGGCTAACTGAAGCAGAAGGTGCAGTTTCAAAGGGAGTATATTGCTAATAGGAGGTCTAAAATCTTCATGAACCACTGCAATATATATCCAGTCTGTGAGTTGGCCCAGATAACATGGACCATCAATTTGCTACGTGAACAGTCTCTATACCTTTAGTAAAAAAAAAAAACATGTCATCACATCTAGAAGAACCAATAAAATTCTTCTTTTTTGTATTTGGGTTTAGAAATACTTAATATGTTAAGGGGGGGGGTTGCTTTGGAAAATGTGATACTATTTTTAACTTTTGGGAGCAGAATCCAAACCCCCCCCAAAAAAAGATAAGGATCACCCAAATTGAGAAATCCATGAGTAAATGAGCCAAAAAATGGTGCCAAATGATCGAGTCCAAAGTCCTATAATATTACCACACGTAACAGTAAAGAACAAAGGCAGTTAGCGTGTTTTGAGGGTCAAGTGGACCCTCTTCAACAAGGTTTAAGGTGATATTAAAGTCAAAAGGTTCGAAAGTGATTTCGATTTCTGATTGAATCAATTACAATGGATGATGCTCCTTGATGTTTAAAAGTTTTAGTTTCCTGCAGAATCAGCTAGTCCCCTGAGCAATGGCCCTGATATCCTGTTTTAGTGTGGCTCCTTTCCATTGCAGGGTCCTATGGAACCACCTTTGTGTGTGCTAGTAAGTGGTGTGTGTCTCCACAAAGACTCAGCAAGGCAATCTGCTCCCCTTTTCTCCTTCTTCCTCCCTCCTTTCTTTTCCCTTCTTTAAGTTAGTAGATGAACAGCTGTTGGAGACTGCTCTGTCCCTTGAGATCTTGTACTGGACAGGAAGTTCAGGGAAGCCGAGCTGAGAGAGTTGGAGCTGTTTGGAAATGATGACTGTAAGTGCTTAGGCAAAAATGTAAATAAATACACTTACTTTGCTGGGAAATGCACTTGTGTGTTTGTTGGATCGGAATTCATTACTGAAAACAAGTGTTTGATAGTTGGATACTACTTTAAACAATGTTGTAAAATATCAAAGGCCCTGACAAAAGGGGAACGTTGGCTCCCAAAACGCGTTGACTGCCTTTTGATTTCCTTTTACGTGTGGTAATAATAAAGGATTGTTTGGCATTCATTCTTGGCTCATTTAGGTTTTTATTGCTGTCTGTGTCCCAACTGGGGAGATCTGCTTGTGTGAGACCAGCAAAAGACGAAGACGATGCATGATGATAACTTACTCATGTTTTTTATTTCTTAGGTGCTAGATGAAGCTCTGAAGATCTGTAACTATATTTTTACCTTAATATTTGTCTTGGAGTCTGGGTGCAAAATGATTGCGTTTGGTTTTCGCCGTTTTTTCAAAGACAGGTATGCAGAAATATACAAAACAATCATTTGGTAGAAATATTCTCCTGAAGTGACACTAAACTCAGGAGTTAAATCTTGCAAATACATTCAAGTTCCTTAACTATTAACAACAATGTATCTTATTTGTATATCACTCGGCTGTAGATCCTCAAATCATCTCTGAATTGGTGCTGACACTGTCCTTCCTTCTGGAGAGTGGCTACTTTTGTTCCCCATGGTCCCGGTGTGTGTTGTAAAGTAGTCACCGCTCCAAGCTCACTGCCGTGATGGACTACAATCTCAATACAAATGAGTAAACTAAACATGAGATTGTAGTCCATCACAGGAGGGAGCGTGGATCGGTGGCTACTTTACAACATACACAGTCCAACACAGGAGTGAGCTGGGTGCTACTTTAACAAAGTACAGTAATCATTATTATTCTTTCAGTGATTAATCACAAGTTGGTGTTGGACTACCTGCCCACATGAGCTCCTTCCATATACTGATCATGTGGTATTTGCTCTTGCACTGTCACCTGAGTAAAATGGACCTTATCATGTTACCTTCTGTGGTCTCTCCTGGTAATCTTCAGCCTCTGATACTGGACAGAAAGCTTATTAGAAACTTCCTATGTGATTTAGACATTGGGGTTGACTTGCTAAAGGCAAATAGGCTTTTCATGTTGCAAGAGAATTTTCCCTTAGTCTAATGAATGTGGTGAAAATTCACTTTGCAAAGAATACCCAATTAACAGCCACACCAGAGCGAGACATAAAGCCTCCAGCTTGGGTATTATTACCCCAAAGAAGGGAACCTTTGCAACCTGTTGGCTTTCCCTTGGCGATTGGAAAGAAAAATCTTATTTTGATTCTTGAAGTGAAGTGACAATTCTATTCTTTATCCTATATTCATGTTTCTCTAAGGACCATCCACAAAAGTCCTAGTCCATAAAAACTCATGGCTATATGAAATATATTGAGTAACCCAGTGCTCCTAACCACATGAAAAATGTTGAGCCATAAAACCCCACACCCCTTTTCTAGAGATAAGCATCTAAAGAAGCCTTTTTACTTTAGAAGAACCTTGAAAACATTTTCAGGTCTTCGGGAACCCCTGCTAAAACCAATTCAGTGGGGTCAGTTGGAAAAATTTCCCTTACATGGGGTGGTGGCTAGTGCCAATGCCCCTTTGACAGTTGTGGCCAGAATGCCACCCTTACAGACAGCTTAGAAGTTTATTGGTGTCATGTACAAGGCTCTATTAAGTGGTGTTGGTCCTGGAACTATGCAGGCACCATCAAATGGGAGGGCAGTCAGTCAAAGCTCAAGGAACCCTTAGATTCTTCCGGAGGAACCCTAGGGTTCTACAGAACCCTGGTTGGGAATGGTTGCTAATGTAAAACTTTTTTTCTTAGCTCTAGATAGATTAGGGAAATGGTGAACACCTCTTGAAGTTTTTTTTACCTGTCTCCCTGCTGGAGAAAGTCAACCTTTCTATGTCCAGGATCAGGAGCTGGTCAGACAAAGCCGAGGTCAAGCCAAACGGAAAACGTGGTACCAGAACAGAAGATAGGAGCGTAGTCAAGGTGATCCAAGGAGTCAAACCAGCCGGGCAACAAAGTACAGAGCAGAAGGTAGAGGCAGAGTCCAGTAATCAGACCAAGGTCAGGAGGTAAGCAGCAATCAGGGGCAGTCAGGAACAATCCAGGTCAAGCACAAGAAACGGCAATCCAACAGAGTAAGAGAGCACAGTGAACTAGCTGAAGATCATCCAGCAACTGAGGGTTAATAGAGGGAAAATATTCCAAATGGGGACATTCACTCTCTCTATTAGTCCTGTTGACCATTCTCACCAGCACAGTAAGTGATGGGAAATCCAAAATTTGACATTTGTCACCAGAACGATAATGTCTGTTGCAGTGACCACTATCTAAGATGTTTTTTGTCCTTATTTTGGAGAGGTTTTTTTTTACTTCCCGTTCCTGTGTCTATGGAACTAGAGATGATGGTTACTCACTCCCACTCTATCCCAAACTGAAAAAAAGTGTTTTGGCTTCAGATATACTTTAATTACAGAATAAAAAAACAAATCAGAAAGGAGAATTGTTCATAGAATTGTATTAACACTTCATTAGCAGATTTTTCTTTTATATTTCAAATTTGTAACGTGCAGATGGAATCAGTTAGACCTGGCAATCGTCCTTCTATCCATTATGGGGATTACATTGGAAGAGATTGAAGTAAATGCATCACTACCCATAAACCCCACCATTATTCGGATCATGCGAGTTCTCAGGATTGCTAGAGGTACGTTGCTTGGTAATAATCAGATGTAATGGTGTAACTATTGCCCCATGCCACTGCTATTGGCATTAGGTATGTAATAATATTATAAATGGTGGCAACATTCAGTAAATTATTCTGAATACAGTTAGCAGAAGAACTTGGGTTTGGTGCTAAAGATTCTGCAGTGTTCCATTTGATGCAGGATAGTGAAGATCTGTCACCAGTGTCTTTGGAACCAAGGTTTATTAGGTTAATTTTTAGGTTAAGGTAAAGAACAAGGCTATACTTTAAGGCTAAATGTTTAGGCCTGAGTTTCAGGGTTAGATTAAGTATTCAAGTCAGGTTCAGTATTATAGGAAGTAAGGGTAAATCCCCCCCAACAAGGGAAGACAGCATGAAAAACCTGACAGGGGATCTACCCTATCCAAAACTAAAATAAAAAGTTCTGAATGACTCTTACATGAAACTCTCCTCACATCAGAAATAAGTTAAGGGGGAAAATTAATTCTATGCAATTTTGGATTCTTGTGGCAGGAACCTATGTATTTATGCAGCAGAGTTCCCAAATCTCCTGTTTAGATGTGGCTGCTGTCGCCCATTTAACTTAATGACCGGGAGACAGCTGCCAAATCAGTAAGCGGCAGTCTGCATTTAATCATAGGTGATGCAATGGCATGCGGTTCGGAATAGATCTGTCCCTGAACACACAATAGATGCGTCCAGCAACAGTCATCAATTCTAAATGACTGTAATAAAATAAAATGCGGACTGCTGTTTACAGATGGGGCCGCTATGACCCAGCCATTAACTTGAACGGCTTACAGCAGCTGCATCTAAACAGGAGATTTGGGATTCCCAAATCGCATAATGTGAATGAGGATTAAAAAGGATTTTTCTCACCAAGCTACCATATATGGGTCAGTTGATGACATAAAATGATCAATCATTCAGTCATATCTCAAGTCTATCATAGCATTATGTTAAATAACTGGAAAATGTATTCTTGTTTTCTGTACTTTTATCTTCTTATAATTCCCAACCAGGGATGTTTGTGTACAGGATTACTTTATCACATCAGTGTGGCTTTTTACACATGTACACTATATGGGCAGAAGTCTGTGGACACCTGACCATCACACCTGTATGAGGTTGTTGGACATTTCATCCCAAAGCCATGGGCATCAAATTAGGCCCTGTGCTGTGCCCTGAGCACAAAGCCAGCTCCTTAAAGACATGGTTTGGTGAGTCTGGTGCTGTGAAGGAACTCAAGTGGTCTTCACAGAGCCCTGACTTCAACACTACTGAGCACCTTTGGGATCAATTGGAACACAGATTGCTTGCCAGGTGTTCCTCAGTTCTTGACATTTTAAAAGTTCTTTTTGTTAAATGGGCAAAGATTCCCACAGACATAATTCAAAATGTTGTGGAAAGCCTTCCCTGAAAAGAGGAGGATGTTATGGTCACAAAGGAAGGCCAGCTCCATATTAATGCCCATGGTTTTGGAATGGGATGTCCAGCTTCATATAGGAGTGATGGTCAGTTATCCACAAACTTTGTTCATAGTCAGGGCCAGATTTACCATTAGGCACGTGCCTACAGCTGCCCTCCATAGAGGGGCGTCGTGCAGGTACCTACTCTGCCTAATTCCCAGTGTTGTATCAAGATACAACACCGGCAATAGCAAGGAGGGTGCATTCTGCACAAAATGCACCCCCCTGCTCCAAGACCATCGGCACCTACAGGAAAGGCCGGCTTCTGCAAACGCAGGGGAAGGATCCTAGTGCTGCGTAAGGCTGCCCTGGTCCTTCTCTGCATATGTGAAAGCCGGCGGGTCCCACAGCAGGTAAGGGCGCCGGCTCAGGCTAAACAAATTTCCATTCGTGCCTACAGGCGCCCAAAATGGATATCCGGCCCTGTCCATACTGTATTTTGGATGTTGGATACTTATTGGATGCTGGACCTTTATCTTTCAGTTCTAAAGCTGCTGAAGATGGCCGTTGGAATGAGGGCTTTGCTGGATACCGTTCTGCAGGCTCTTCCCCAGGTAAATATTATGGAAAAGCATCAGCCTCTGCATAACAAAGCATCAAATTTAGTTTAAATAAAAAATAGAGAACACAAAAGGCCTATCATTGTTTATGTAACATGAAAAGAAGCTTGTCTGATACCACCTGCAAAGTGGCCAAGGGCATGACTGTTCACTCAACATTGGATGGAAATTTTGCTAAGAACTAATAGTACTTTGTCTTGGACCAGCACCAGAGGTGTCCCATGCATTTTACAGGAGGATGTTTAGCAGTTATGTGGTCTTACACCAATACTTTATACCATGGTGCAAAGAACACTCCTTTACTGACACCAACATCAGTAATTCTGCCATTGGTTTTTCACAGTTTAGTGAAAGCTGGCTTGTGATTTGCTGATATGCAATGGCAGCATTGTTCTTCACCCCATAATAATATAAAATAAGCCAAAAGACTTCCCTTACTGAGAGAGTGGTGTAGTTGTGCTGACAGGAGAGGAGAGCAGATTATCTCATTAGTTAGTAATGATGTTTTCTCACATTTTTATTCTGTTTTTGGTTATATTTAAAGTGTGTCCAAACCTAAACATTTTGTATAATGCCGTTTTCCGGTCCTTGTGGTAGCTGTTAGTTTTCTCTTTTCAGGCTAGGACCATTATCAGCAAGTTCAGAAAATACCTGCTAATTTTTCCCAGAAATGCAATGACCTCATCATTTCTGTAAATTGAACTGAAGCTTATTTCCTTTCAAAACTATCTTCTGTCTTGCACACATTCAATTGATATGAGGACATGTTTGAAGTATAAATCTGGTTGACACCCATAGCATCCTCCATAGATACAGTGGAGGAGTGACAAAGACAATGACAGGAAGTGTGTTACTGGCACCATCTCCAGGTGGAAATATAGGAAAAACGCCTGAAAAAAACGATGTAGCCACCACATCTAAGGACTATAAAGCTGCAATCTATTACATTTTTGTTTTTTTATTTTAGATACACTTTAGGTCATCCCTAGGATACCTTTTTTCTAATCTGAACATACAGGTCTTTTCTCATTTTTCACTGTAAGATTTCCCACTCTTAAATAAGCTGCCTGCCTCTGGACGCTTTCCAAACCTCCTATGTCCTTTATACAGTGTGGTGCCCAAACTGGACACAACATTCTAGATGGTATTATTGCAGAAGCAATGTAGTAGTTTTATCATCATGTGTTTTTTCCACCATTTTATGCATCTCTAGGTTGTGTTTGCTTTTGCAGCTGCCACTTGGCATTAAGTTGTGCTTCTAAACCTATTGTTAACCAGATGTTATAAAAACAGATTCTAATAAAGTGTGTCCTCCTGTCTTCAGGTTGGGAACCTTGGCCTTCTCTTCATGCTGCTCTTCTTCATTTTTGCAGCATTGGGAGTGGAACTGTTCGGTGATTTGGGTAGGTATTGAAGAGAGTGTAGGAGGTTAAAAAGCAACCACACGTCATGCGAAGCGAATGTTTCTATCTTAGATTTCTCTCTCTTCACAGAGTGCAATGATTCCCAACCATGTGAAGGTCTTGGGAGGCACGCCACCTTTAGAAATTTTGGAATGGCCTTTTTAACTCTCTTCCGAGTATCTACAGGGGATAACTGGAATGGAATTATGAAGGTAACAAATCATTTAATGTGTGTGTGGAAATTTAAGACACATACTTATTGGATTGTAACTCTTTGCCACTGACTTGGAACATGTATGTAGAGGAGGAGCTCTAACTTTTTGTGACTTTCCAGCTCTGCAAACTTGTTTGTCTCTGTGTCTCAGAAAGTACTTAAGCCAGAAAGCGTAACATCAAGCCAACTGGTATTTTTGGAAGGGAGTCAGCTATGGCAGATGTCATTTATTTCATGACTTTTAGTCTCCTTTTAGTCTCCTAGAGCTTAAGAAGACTGTGAGTGAGCCCTCTAATAACTATCCATAGCTGAAGATACCAATTTTGGGTGGAGGTGGTCTTTAATTTCAAAAAAGGGAATCTGTGTTCTCTTGAAAGCTCCCCCAACCCCACCCAATGATATTCAGTTTCGCTGGGCTTCTCCACTTCTCCATTTGGGCTTTGGAGTCATCAATCTAAACCTTATACAAGCTTCATCCCAGAATATGTTGGCTTTAACAAGGTTAGTGAATTTTCTCCCCCTCCTCATGTGGCAGTGTCCAGGTCTGGTGATTGGCCACTCAGCCCTGAGCACTGAGGAAGGGGAGAGGGTCATATGCTCCCCATCCATGGAAGCGATTGATATAATCCAAGGCTTCTGATAATGGAACAGCGATAATGGAAAGGATAAGTTGGTCTATGATCTTTTAAGAGAACCTGTATTTCAAAACAACCTATATTGATTGGCTTGTGTGTAATTGGTCTGGTGTTCCTATTACCAGCTGTTAAAAGTTAGCAATGAATATTAACTCTCTGTATAACTTTTTTGTCTTAATAAAGGACACCCTGCGTGACTGTAATGAGGAATCGACCTGCTACAACACAGTCATCTCCCCCCTCTACTTTGTTTCTTTTGTGCTAACTGCACAGTTTGTCTTGGTCAACGTGGTCATTGCCGTCCTGATGAAACATTTAGAGGAGAGCAACAAAGAAGCCAAGGAGGAGGCAGAACTGGAGGCGGAGATGGAGCTGGAGTTTCAGATTCAGAACATGCAGGGTCCAGACAATGACTCTTTCCTGTGGGCTGGACGGGACCTCAGCTACACTCAGGACAATCCCTATGGGTATATCAACTCTGTGAAGGATAAGGGGGATTCCCAACTGTCATTAGTTCATCCCTTGGTAAGACAACGCAGATGCAGAAAAAGTATAGTAGATGGGCTCCTAATGTGAAGAGGAATATATGTTACTGATTATGTGAGTTATGCCTTCCAAACTAATACCTAGGAAATAAAAATATATGTAATAAATGTATCTAAATCCTCTACCAAATGAAATCCCTATCTCTCCCCCCAAAAAAACAATGTATAACACGCTATAATAACCTACAAAAGCTAAGCGTTCTAAGTTGCAGAGCCAAAATATCTACTAGATAAAAAAAGTTATGGGACTCAAAGGGGAATAGGGAGGAAAAAGCTTGGGGAATCAAGAGGTATAGGGAGGAAAAAAGGATTTATGGAGGCAAAGGTTCGGGAACTCAAGGAAAGTATATGGAGGAAAAGGCTATGGGGTGGAGTTATAGGGAGGAAAAAACCTCTGGAATTTAATGTGGACCTTCACCATATGGCATCATTCTACACGTATACAAGATTTATTTATTTTTCTTGGAAACCAAGTACCTCTATCTGCAGGTACTTGCTCCCACTTTCTCATTTCTCCCCTAGACAAGAATTACATAACCCTCAGTCCACTCCCCATCCCTATCTGTAGCCTTTTGGAATAAACATACATCCCAGGAGGCTTCAGGACAGTCTCCCCCCAGTAGTCATACCTTGCGCATGCACAGTAGGGGGCCAAATGTAACTGGCAGGAAGTGACAGATGACTCCTGGATCCAAGATGAGGGTGCATAAGTTTAGAAGCCCTGCAAAGAAAACATCAATAGACTTAAAGGGCTGGTATGTATGTGTTTACAGTACTTGTAGCCTTTGTATTTTAATCAGCCGGGTGAAGTTCCCCTTTAAGTGGTTAAACTATTCTTTTTTTACAATTAATAAATATATATCTGTTTCTTTTTGCTCTAACACACTACTCTGCTCTTTTCTTTACCAGGAAAGACATATGTTTGATACAATATCATTACTAATCCAGGGCTCCATTGAAGGGGAGATGAAACTTATGGATAACCTCTCCGGTTCAGTGTGTCATCATTATGCCCTCCACCCATATGAAAGAGGCTCAGCCGAGAAGCGAGTAAGTCCATTTTGTATATACTGTATATACAAAAGTGCAATCTATTCCATTCAAACCTATCTCCAGCTATTTTTTAACATTGGATAGAGAAATGGAAGAGTTAAAATTTCTGTCAGGTTTCTATTGCTATGACCTCCATGAAGAGATTTTCACTCACTTCTTGTCCGTGTGACACCCGTGAAAGAAATAGTGCAGTTTCACTGACAAAGGATGGCACAGGCAGCGGTTAAAATTTTGTCAGGAGTTCTAAGCCACTAAAATGTGTTTTTGTCTGTGTTCCCAAAAAAGGGGATATCAATAGACCCTAATGCTTCACTACTTTGCAAAGTGAAATAAACTGTTTTGTCTGAAGTTAGGATTTAACTTTTTCTGGTTCACAATAATTTTGTTTAGATTCCACTGGCTGAGATGGAGGGCTTGTCTATGACTTCAGATATTCTGTCTGAAAAATCCTGGTCGTTAGCCTTAACGGATGACTCGTTGCCGGATGATATTGTCTTCGGCGTCCTTGAAACCAAGGTACTTTTATTCCTTCGTACATATTCAAAATTCGTTCATTGAAGGACACAGGAATTCTTGAACATGATCATTATACTGCCATCTGCAGGAGGATTGGACACTGGCAAACCCCTATCGCGAACAGCATTATTCAGTTTAGTAGCAAAGCAATACCAAGAAGAATAGCCATAAACATAGAGGGGTAGGACCTGTGTACCTCCACGGACTCCAAATAAAGGATTTTACTGTGAGTTCTATAATCCTATTTTCTCTCTCACCCATTGAGGAACACAGGAATCTTTGGACTTTAAGGACATCCAAAAGCAGTCCATCTGCTAGATTACCAACACAGGCTAACAGGCCCTGCAACAAAAACAAAGGCCTGCATACAGCTCAAAAAGCCACCTGTAGCACATTATGTCCAAAAATGGCATCAGAAGAGGCTGAAATATCCACCCAGTAGAACTTAGAGAGTGTGTGAACAGAAGAACAGGTAGCAGCCTTACAAACTAGGGAAGCAGGTCTGATTCCGAAATGTCCAAGAAGCACTCACAGCCCGTGTAGAGTGAGCTTTAAAAGGAAAAGGGGAAACCCCACCCTTGAGACCCTAAGCTTGAACAATGGTCTCATGAATCCACCTAGAAATAGTGGAACAAGAAGCCTTGGTGCCCTCCTGGGGCTATCCTGGATAACATACAGGGACTTGTTTTTCCCAAAGAGATCATAGTTGAGAGACCCTCACACCATATCAAGACAATGCAGAGATCTCCTTGAACAAAAGTAAGGTATGACAATGTCCTGGTTAAGTGGAAAGGCAGGGACCAATTTAGGAAGTTGCAGGTTAAGTCTTGGCTCAACGGAGCCCTCCTAGGACACTAACGGAAAATGTAAGCATGCTGGTGGTTGAGGCTATACACAGGGCTGTCCTAGGTTTTCTTGGTTCACAGTGTCCATTCCTCCTGTAGGTATTATTAAACCCAAATGTTGAAAAATGAGTCGCAGCCTACTGCTATTAACTAAAGGAGACCATTTCAACTCTTATTAATGCAGTGCACATACCTCTGAAGCTGGAGGATCAGCCTGTTGCTTTTACCAGTACTGTTTCCAATCATGCTTTAAAAACTGCTAAGGCTTCAAAGACTTTGTTCTGCACCCACCCATCCAACTATTTCTCTTGGAATTGGAAGCACCCTGTTATGTTATTTGTGCCTCCCAAGTACTTTCTAGCCCATTCATTTTGTGAGGATTTTGATTCAGAAGTGGTCCATTCCCACTGTTGATATGTCTGTGCCTCACCGTAACAAGCAGCTTACCATACTGTCTTTAAGATCCCAGCCAACAAGTGGTTGGAAGCCCTTTCCAGAGCTCTGTTTTCACTGGCGTGTCCTGCTCTACACCTGATTCTGGCTGTGCCTTTACTTTGTCAAATCATGTCTGACTGGTCAAAATCCATTAAAAGAGATCTAGATGCTGCTATGGTTGAAATTGTGGAGCAGATGGCTGTAGCATTTCATTTTAGTTGTCATGGGTGGCTGAAAGCCTCCCATCTCATATCTTGCATGTGTCTCATGTCTGTTCATATGCGTAGGGTACATTGACTGAAGTGCTGGACCGCAGAACCTTTGGGCAAGAAGCATTTGATCCTCATGAAGCAGGTAATGCTCTGGTGATTCCTTGGGATCAGTACACCGTTTTGTTCCCTGAAACTTCTTCCTGTCTGCTCTGCAGGATTGAGATGGAGGGAATTACAGTGATTCTATTTCTCCAGACTGACCCGGGCAGATGTGGTATGCCAACCTGGTAGGACTTCTAGCAGATGCTCCATGGGCACTGTTAGAGTCTCAGGATCTTTTGTCCCATAGGGCTGATGTGCCATCCTGCTTTTCGGCTGCTGACTTTAATGGCATGGCTGTTGAAGTCCTGGTTCTAGGAACAGGTGCATCTCAGAGTATGTGTTTCCTATGATGCTCAAGGCTAGCAAGGTCTATAATTGGATATAAAAAGCTTACTTCTCTTGGTGTGAGTCTAGGGGTGTTTACCTAAGGAGCTTCTTAGTGGGACTAAGCCTTTCTTACTGCAGCTGGAACTGAACCAGCATTTTGCTTTAATCACCATTAAGGGTCTGCCTTTGGGTCTTTGCCTTCTGTTTCAAAGATTGTTAGCCTCTCACTCCCCCATCTGTCCTCCTGTGACTCCATGGGATCTGAATCTGGTTCTCTCTGCACTTCAGAAACCATGATTTGAACTGTAAAGAGCTATTCCTCTCTAGGTGGTTTTCCTTGTAGCTAACACCTCAGTGTCCAAACTGGCGGCCATATCATGAACCCTTTTTGGTCTTGCATAGAAACAAAGTGCTGTTGATGTCCAGGACTTCCTTCTTGCCTAAGGTAGTTTGTGCCTTTCACCTTAACCAGGATATTGTTCTTCTGTCTACTTATGGTTCAGAGAAAACCATCATTCCAATCATCAAACCATCATTCAGGCTTTTGGTCCCAAGAATAGTGTCCCCCTCTTTCCTGTCAATGCTTACTCTGCCAAGGCTATGAGTGTTTCAGAATCAGGCCTCTGTCCTCCTCGGTCTTCTGTTTACACGTTCTTTAAGTTATACCAGGTGGACATTTCTTCCTCATCTGATGCCAACTTCAGACGCAAGGTCCTACAGGTGGCTATTTGAGCTGCAGGCAGTCCCTAATTTTTGTTGTTTATGTTAGGTCTGTTAGCATTTCTTTGCTGTGTTGCCCACTCCTCAGGTGGACTGCTTTTTGACATCCTGAACATTTAAAACTTCCTATGGTCCTCAGTAGACGAGAATGGATACAGGATTTTTGTTATCACCATAAGATATTTTTAATGGTGCTCTTGGTACTGCTTTGCTACGGGGTTACCGTATATACTCGAGTATAAGCCGAGATTTTCAGCCCATTTTTTTGGCTGAAAAGTGCCCCCACCAGTGACCACTCCTCCTGTAGACAGCAGTATAACCTAGAGGTTTAGGACTTGTAGCTCAAATAGACTCTAGAAAAGGATATTATGGTGAGTACAAAAATCCTATTTTTTCATAGAGTGAGGGGGATTAGAACCCCTGTCGGGTTATTACTGCTGTCCTGTGCTCCATTAGAGAGATTTGCCCCCACTTACTGTCCCGGTGATAGTGGTTTAACCAGACAGGAAGTGAATGAAAATCTCCGACAGCAACACAGAAAATAGGTTTTGGCTGTAAGCCTTGTTACATTTCTTGCTAAATTGTAAACATTTGCATTTCAGATGGATTTTTCACCAGAGCAAAAATCATCAAGCACAAAGGACAGCAACTTGTTAAGTGTAAAAAAGCCACTGGTGTGCCGAACTCACTCCCTGCCAAATGACAGCTACATGTTACAAACAGGAGAATCCTGCGTAGAATGCAGGGCAAAGAGGAAACCAGAATGCCAAAAATCAGGTACGAGATTAAGAGTTACACCCCATACCAACTGATTGATGGTATGACCATGCAGATGAGAGCTGGATCATGATTGCTATATGTTACTGTGCCTAGACAAAACAGTAAAGGTTCCATTGTTTGCACCGTAGAAACTCCAAGTGGACATCAGAGTGTGGGGTGGGGGATTAGCAATATTCCAAGTCAATGATAAAGTTGAAGCTTATTTTCAGTGTGCGTCCCAAGGATTGGGGGTGCCCCTGTGCACAGAAAAGGACTTTAGGATTTATAAAGATACTAGACACCTGCATGTAAAGGAAGCCTATGCAGAGACAAATATGGAGGCTGCCTTTGCAGATATCGTTTGAAGAAGTGTCACCAGCACACCAAAATCCTTAGAGGATCACCATGTGTTCATTTATTAAGAACCATGTCAAATGAAGACAAGCACTTTCGGGGCCTTGTACTGTCAATGTAAAGCCTGATGAAGGGGCCCTGTGCGGCCCCGAAAGTGCTTGTCTTCATATGACATGGTTCTTAATAAATGAACACATGGTGATCCTCTAAGGATTTTGGTGTGCTGGTGACCTTTCTTCAAATGATTCCTGTAGCATGCGGCGCCATCCGCAGTCACTACGAGCACCCTCCCCTGCCATTGGGATATCCAGTAAGGAATGCAACAAGATATTCCTACATTCTGCCTTTGCAGATAGCCTTATAAAGATGCAAGCTGCCTGGTTGTCATGTTTAATCATTTTGGGGAAAAGTCCTAAATCTATTGAAGCAGTATGGCAGCCAGGCAAATTTTCATCAAAGACCAGCAGTGGTAGCCTATGATTTTCTTTTAGCACAAGTTTTTGTTTTTGTTTTTTAAGTCAATCTGCATTTTGCCTATGAAGGGCAAAGCAGCACATATGGTACTCACCTTCTGTTCACTCACCCATAGCTCCATTTGGACTCTGGAAGCATAGAGTGGAAATCATGTGTATGCTCCATGTGGCAACTTACACAGAGCAGAGGGTAAAAGCAGTGTGCACCTGAAAGCAGCCAAGCACCAGTGCGGTTAGTCGGAGGAAGTGGAGTCACTCCCCTTCTTCTCATACCTGGAAGGACTGAGTATTTCTCTTTTATTTTAGTATCGGAATAGAGTGAAGGTAGAGTGGAGGGCAGCTGGGTAGGGTGACAGTTAAATTAGCCTTTTGATTTACCCTGCACTATTCAACCTAAAATAGTTCCAGCTGCAATTGGACTTTACCTTTAAAATAACATAAACTGTATCCTGATGTCATAAATCTCCTGTGATGTTTATACATTTCTCCATTTTCACGGTTGAATCTGTTCAGGCTCCAGCGTCCATGTTCAGTGTCAGTTTAATGATGCCGGTAGTGGTCGAAAAGAGACTGTGATAAGTGATAAAAAGTCTGAAGGCCTCATACCAAAACTCAACGTACCAATGCCATCACCGTCCACTCACAGAATGCTGCGAAGACAGGTATGGACAACCATCTCTGGTTATAGGATTGTGATGTAGCTTTAAAGTGTGTATTTAAATATTGCTGTCAGTAATCAACAATTACTCACATCTATAATAAATGCTGCATTCACAGCTACAGTGTGTGTTGTGGTGCAGTGCATCAAATATGTATCATATGGAAAAAAGGTAGATAAAGCAAATAACAGCAGAGCAAAACCCCAACGGCAAAAGATATACAAATTGTAAAATCAATATTTAAATAAGTAAATCAATACCATCCACATTACAATATGCCAGTACTACCAACAGTTACGCAGTCTGCCTGATTTGATACAAATTGAATGGCTTGTTTAGGGAGACCCTCCTATTACATTTGGCAACTTCAAAGGAGATTGTACAGAGATTAGAGTGTGTGTGGCCAGCTTTAAAGGCTTGATTGGGCAATGTTGTCATGTCTTTGGATGGTCCTTGACGTCTGACAGTCAAGGTTACAAATCAATGATCCAGTCGCCTAAGGTGCTCCTCAGATAAGGTGGTAGTAGTGACAGCTTTAAAGACTTGATTGGGCAATGTTTTCATGTCTACAGGTGACCTATGCCGGGTGATTGTCAAAGTTACAAAACATGATCCAGTCAGCTAATGTGCTCCCCAGATAAGGTGGTGGTAGTGGCAACCAGCTTTAGGACTTGATTGGGCAAATGTTCTCTTGCCTACAGGTAGTGTTTTTGCCGGGTGACTGACAAGGTTACAAAACATAATCCAATTAACTAATGGTTCTGGTATGGGATGTCCCTCACTCTATACATATGTGTGCTAGTCAGGTGTCAACGAATATTGATTATATATTATTATTATACAGGATTTATATAGCGCCAACAGTTTGCGCAGCGCTTTACAATATAGGGCAGACATTACAATCACAATACAATTGAAGACAAGATGGTAAGGAGGGCTATAGGAGGGATTATATAGTGTAGTTTCACTTTAAGTGGCTGTGGTCTAACAGTAATAGACTCAACCTTTCGGTCTTGTGGCTTTATTAGCCATATACTAAATGAATGAATATACTAAATGAATGGAATGACTACAGAATTGTGGAAGGAACCCTCTGGTCCTATTTGTAAAGCCTGGAGTTCATCTTCACTATGTGGCACCTCATTCTCAATAGAACATTTTGTGAACATTGATTTTATTTATTATATTAGGATTTTCCTAATAATTCCTGAGATTTCAGGGTGCCTTAAGACAACAGATGATTGCCTCACCATCTGGATAATTCTGCAATCTGTACAGACAACCATTGGTCAACAGTTCAACACTTGAACATCCTGGTTTGACTTGCTTGGCTGTTTGGTATTGTTCTTAAAACATCCATGCTGGGCTGATCCGTGCATGATTTTTCATGTTTGTTCACTATTTATTACAAAAAGAGTTATTATGATTGACTTTTGGAAAGGCGGTTTGGGAGAGTCCAATTACAATGGCACCAAGACAGGAAAGGGGCACAAATTCTTTTGTTTAAAATTGCGAAAAGTTTGCAGATACCGACACCAGGCTCCATCCTGGATGAATCTGTTCACTCACATCTCCAAGAAAAAAAATGATACATTCACAGTTATTTCAGGTGGGCTTAACAATTATAACTGAAGAGCTTTGGGCATTGCTGCTGTACAACACTTCTGGGTGTTTTGGATAGTGTGGCCTTGCAGTATGCAGTGGTTCCTCCGGTCGGCATTTAAATAACTGCTCGAGCAGTGATATAGGGGTTGGCAGGAGGAAGCACAACACAAAGCAGCACTGTGCTATCCAACATACCTGGCTAGCCGTGAGCCCTGGAGCTCTTCAAGAAACTAAAGGTTTTACTCATCACCCACTGGTGAGGAAAGGATTCCTATTCTTTTACAGGGTGGCTCTGTTTCACTTTTGTTATAATAGCAGCAGGGTCACTGAAATGAAATTATATTGTGGCATTTGCTTACCTTTTTATCTTTATGTTTATCTTTTTAGAAGGCGATCCACAATGACTCCTTTGACATGCTATTGGACAGTAAGGAGAACGACAAGGGCGACGCAGTGGATCATATCATCATTAATTTACCTGTTTGCCAACCATCTGCAGAGGTGCCAAACGCTCCAAAACCAAAGGAGCCCGAAAGAACTTTGTGTGATCTGGAAAAACACAACCCATACACACAACACTGCCGCGATACGCCCCAGTGTCCGGGTCCTGCCCAGACAAACAGGTACTCTTTGAGAGAACCCCCCTCAGCCCAAGAAAGGACACATTTGTTGAGTACATGTCTTTGTAAAAAACACTTGAGCTTAAAAGCGTGCGAAACGCTAAGACTTTACTCTGCCGCTTACTCGTTAAGCCAGAAGGTCAAACTGGAAAACAGCAACAATGTAGTTCTGAAGGACATGAAGAAGTTCTACAGTGTTGACGCTCACAGTGCACTTAGCAAAACCACCTCATGGCTGGATGAAGCAAGAAGACATTCTATTGAAATTTGTTCCATGGAAAATAGTCTTTCTCGCTGCCCAGCATCCCGTTCTTGTGGCTTTATCAGTCATATACTCAACGAAAGGGACGACTTTCTAACCGTGCAGAGAACTGGTGGACACATTGCCCACTGCCCGGAGTGCATGCCCGCTTCCAGACATTCCTGTCTGGAGCCCGAGACTCTGAAAAGACAATCTTATTCGTTAGATTCTAAGGACCTCCCTAACATTGTTGATCCTTTAGTCCCAGAGATGTCAATATCTTAATTTCAATTGATGTTTTTTTTTATCAGTACTAACGAACAAACGACTATGACTATTTTTTGATGAAGCGTTAACATTTGTTAAAAAACCAGGAGCCGTTTCCATAGGTCAAAACTGAATGACGTTGGCGGCTCCGGGAAAATACTTGAACAACTTGTTCTCCTTGGACAAATAGCAATACACTTTCCAAAAAAAGGATTTTCATGTTTTTGTTTAGCTAGAAAAAAATACATTATGTTATTTTCTATTAAATAAAACTCTGCCTAGAGAGTCTATTTATTGGGGATAATGATTTGGAGTTCTAATACCGAATGCAGAGAAAAGATTGATTGTAGGCTACACACCATAGAATTCATATTTCAGGTAAAGTGACACTGTCACGAGGGAAGGATGGGAGCTGCCATTGCTGGGCCTCTTGAAGAAAATGCTAATTGCCTTGCTGTGTCTGACTTGCGTACTTTTGAAGATGTAGATGGGAGGTGCAGGATCCAAAATGGATTTTGCTCCTGAGGGTGAAGGTGATTCTATACTATGGAATATAATTATTCTGCCTAAACAGGTCTCTGACACGGAGGTGCCTCAGGTGAACCATGGAAGGCGAAAGGAGAATAATAGCACTATTCTGACTCCGATTGTTGTATTAGCGATGTATCCCTTGCTGAGACCTCTATGCCTTCCCTGTAAAAGCAGATATATTCACTGCGGACAATCCTTATCAGATAGCTGAACTCACCAAATACCTTCTCATCCACGAAGAGCTTTATTTGAATGCAGCAGGTTACAGCAGACAACAGGATACAGCAGATGAATGAGTAGACGGTATTTGAAGGTCGGAGATAGTAATGTTTCCAAACAGTCATGACACTAGAAACGACCGGTCTCATGAAGAAAGGGGAAATACATCATTGATTGGAGGGAACACAGAAAAACATGGTGCAATAACCCAAAATGACTACAAGATGTCAGTATAATAATTAGCTATAGTATACCAATGAGCAAATGGCTTGAGGAAAATAAACTATATGCATTCTCATTTCACATTAATATGAATGCTAACTATGACTATGGATTGTGTCATTTTTATACAACTATTGTGACAGCACAAGCACCACACCAAAATATTGGAGTCCAGTTATATTTATTTCATCACTGAAGATGCTGTATATACATGGTCTCCTATACTTTTGGCATGGTGCTCTTTTTTGCAGCTTCTGTTAAAATGTTTGATTCACAGACATGGAATAAGAATACTATAAATAAGTACCAGCAATTCTCAGAGTTCCTTATCTCAATACCTGTTCAGGTTAGCAATTCAGAAAGCATTGAACTCAAAGCTTCAACAGCCAGTGAACCGGCTTTCTCAATGGAGAGGTTAGCAATGGCAGCTCCTATGATTCTTTTATGACAAAGTCCCTCTAAGAGAGGTTCTTTTTTATATACTCAATAGTACACAGTTATTAGTAAAACAATAAATGTAAAGGACATTGTATGAAATTCTTAAATCTGATCTCTAGAAAAAAACTTCCAATTAAATATATTTCTCAATAGACACGAAGGATATAAATCTACTTTGTGTGCACCAAACACCTTGGCAAATCCAGTTATCAGCATATAAAAGTAGCAGTGACATCATCACTTGTCTGTACAAAGCCTGTGTAGAGAGCAGAGCTGTGGGAGGGACACCGCGGGCTCCACCCACTACAGACTGCCTGCAGAAAACTACAGGAGGGGCGGAGACAAGACCAGTCACCCTGCACAAGGAGAGAGCAGCAGTGACAGTAGATGATGGAGATTCCCAAACTTTAAAGTTATCACCAGAACAGAAGTAGGCAAGTGGAAATCTTCCAAATGAGACACCTATTCTGGTGGCAGCCGTCTAATAGCTAATTTCCCCCCACTTTGGAGAGATTTCATGCAACTTCCTGTTTCATCTCCCAGGAAGGGAGATGAAATCTCCCCAATAGGACACAGACAGACAAGAAAAACCTGACAGGGGTCCTAAACATTTCAGAAGGGTAAAGAAGGGTTGACATCTGTGTAGAAGGGTAAAGAAGAGTAGGAGTCTGTAGAAGGGTAAGGCAGGGTAGAAGCATGTAAAGGAGGGTAGAGGTCTGTGTAGAAGGGTAAGGATGGATGTCTGTGTAGAAGGGTAAAGAAGAGTAGAAGTCTGTGTAGAAGGGTAAAGAAGGGTAGAAGTCTGTGTAGAAGGGTAAAGAAGAGTAGAAGTCTGTGTAGAAGGGTAGAAGTCTGTGTAGAAGGGTAAAGAAGGGTAGATGTCTGTGTAGAAGGGTAAAGAAGGGTAGACGTCTGTGTAGAAGGGTAAAGAAGGGTAGATGTCCGTGTAGAAGGGTAAAGAAGGGTATAAGGGTACAGAAGGGTAGAAGTCTGTGTATAAGGGTACAGAAGGGTAGAAGTCTGTGTAGAAGGGTACAGAAGGGTGGAAGTCTGTGTAGAAGGGTAGAAGTCTGTGTAGAAGGGTACAGAAGGGTAGAAGTCTGTGTAGAAGGGTACGGAAGGGTAGAAGTCTGTGTAGAAGGGTACGGAAGGGTAGAAGTCTGTGTAGAAGGGTAGAGTCTGTGTAGAAGGGTACAGAAGGGTAGAAGTCTGTGTAGAAGGGTAGAAGTCTGTGTAGAAGGGTACGGAAGAGTAGAAGTCTGTGTATAAGGGTACAGAAGGGTAGAAGTCTGTGTAGAAGGGTACAGAAGGGTAGAAGTCTGTGTAGAAGGGTACAGAAGGGTAGAAGTCTGTGTAGAAGGGTACAGATGGGTAGAGTCTGTGTAGAAGGGTAGAAGTCTGTGTAGAAGGGTACGGAATGGTAGAAGTCTGTGTAGAAGGGTACGGAAGGGTAGAAGTCTGTGTATAAGGGTACAGAAGGGTAGAAGTCTGTGTAGAAGGGTACAGAAGGGTAGAAGTCTGTGTAGAAGGGTAAAGAAGAAAATAAGTCTGTGTAGAAGGGTAAAGAAGAGTAGACATATTCCCAGTTTAAAGTTTGCCTTGTCTTGAAAACTACAACTTCTACCGATAGGGCATGATAACTTTTCCTTAGATGCACGTGTATCAGTTTTCCCTTCTCTTATCCAGGAAACTGCACAATTTTACGTTGGTCACCCCTGCATTAGTTTTCTGATGATCTAGGATGTTCCCTTCAGTTGCCTCCATAGCCTTTTTACTAGAAGTAGAATTTTATCTACGTCACCTTTAGTCTTTTATATTGTGCATGTCCAGACTTTGTCAGAGGATTGAGTTCCTCAATTTCAGTTCTCAGAAGATGGCCCTAAGCTGCTCCTCAATTATTCTCTCAAAGGTCAGCCCTAAGCTGCTCCTAGGTCATCAAAACTTTTCTTCATCACAGACAGGTACAGACATGGTTCTCAGGGGATGACCCTAAGCTGCTCCTCACTCATTTCTTTTAGAGGAGAGCCCTCAGCTGCTCCTCAATTACGGCTCTCAGTGGATGACCCTAAGCTGCTTCTCAATTAGAGCTTTTAGGGTACAGTCCGTCCTAAGCTGTTTCTCAACTACAGCTCTTAGAGGACGGCCCTAAGCTGCTCCTCAATCATTACTTTTGGAGGACAGCCCTAAGCTGCTCCTCAACCATGGCTCTTAGAGGATGACCCTAAACTGCTCCTCAAGCATCCAAATTCTCTTCATCAAAGACAGGTACAGACACTGTTCCATTTCTTTGCTCAAACAGATCCTGTCCTTATCGGTACATCCACACAATAGTTTCAGTGGTTCTATATAAAAGAAAATTTCCAGATGCCTGAATATGAAGAATAGTAAGCTTTGCTTGTATCAGTTCAACTCTCAAACAAGATGAGCATTATAAAGATCATCTGCACATTAAATGAAAATTATATTTCATCTCTCTCTCTATCTCTCTCTTTTATATATAGCCATATTTCTGTGTATCTTCCCTTTTTATGTATTCCTTGTCATGCTATAATTTCTCCATAAGGAAGCACTACAGTCCTCCCCGCTGGGGAATGCCGGTACAATGTCAGATAATTGTGCAGTTTTCTATCTATAGTCCCCCACAGTCCAGTTGCACCCAAATCATTGTCACTCCCAAGTGGAGAAAAGTCTGTCCAATCAATGCCTGTATTTAAAGTGTCCCTGCAGGAGGATGACACAATCCTTTAAAGGGACCTCCAACAAATCTTATAGCTGTATATCTGTAGTATGAGATCATCTTAAGGCACTGCTATCCCTGCCAGATCTGGAGTGAGTTTTGGTGATGTCACTGCTCTTTTTGTTGGATGGAGAGGAAGTTGTACCTGAAGGCCTGCAGTGTAAGGATCTCCCTGCTCCTTCTTTATCCATTCTGGGGATCTCTGCTTCCTCCACTTCTCCTGCTGGTTTTCGAATATTACCCTATCCGTCATCAGGAGGAAGCTCTGACATGAGGAAGCAAAATGTTGCTCCTCTACCAAGACGGCATCTCCACACAGAGACACAGTGCATAACCATCCATGGTAAGTCAGCGATGGACATGCCTGGGACCTTTTCAAATATGGTGGGCCTGAGATTGGAGCAGGGGGTGGGGTGGGGCTGTCCATTTCCTTTTATATTTTTTTTCCTCTGATATTTTTAAATAGATTTTGCTGAGAGGAATATTTAATGTGGTTCCGGGGACTATAAAGATGGTTGTAGAGATACAAATGTGGGCTTTGTAATCGCTGTAATGGCAGTGAACTCCAACAGTTTCATGTAACATATCTCCATTCTCTGACAGCTTCCAGCAACACGTCTGGAGTCCCTGACCACCTACCTCAACTGAACCTCGGAGGCGGCCGGCTGTGTCATTGCTTCCTCCTGCCTGTCTCCTACTCCACTGCAGCGGTGGTATGTCCCTTGGCTTTTTCATGTCCTATACACTGTGTATAGAAAGTGATGACTCAGGGACGATAGACCACTGCAGTGGCGGGAGAGGCTCCAAGGACCGGTCTAAGAGCAAGCTGGCTCTGAGGACTGGGTAAGTATAACGGTTATTTCTGGGGATGCACCGATACCAGTATCGAGTACGAGTACCAATATTTATTTTTTCCGGTACTCGCCGATACCGAGTACCAGAAGTCCCATTCAGGAAGCCAGGAGGCATGCAATGACTCACCACTTGGCTTCCCCATTAGCCGGGAAGCTGGGCAGCGTGTAAAGACTCGCCACCTGGCTTCCCAATTAGCAATGAAGCTGCCCCAATGCTTCTCGTCACTATGTGACGAGAAAGCATGGAGCCGGCTTGCTGGCCAACCATGGAAGCCGGGGGCGCCGTGTAATGACGCGGCGCCCGGCTTCCTGATTGGCTGGCTCCACGCTCCCTCGTCATGAGGTGACGAGGGAGCATGAAGCCAGCTTCCCGGCCAATCAGAAAGCCGGGCAGTGCGTAATGACGTGCTGCCCCGGCTTCCTGATAGTATCAGGCTAGGCATCGGGGCATTTGGGTGAGTACTCGTCCAAATACTCGGTATCAGCACCGATACTAGTATCGGTATCGGTGCATCCCTAGTTATTTCTGACCCTAGGTAAAAACGAGCATTTAACCCCCTGCAGTGTGGGGGGTAGCCCCACTGCAAGGGTTAAGGACGTTTTTACCCAGAGTTGTAGTTTAAATCCAAACTGCAGGCTCTTGCTGCTAGTTACTCAACTCCAAATCATAAATTTGAGTTCCCTAGGCCTCCTATTGCAAAATGTCATAAACGCACAATATTAATTAAAAAAAAAACATCATATTTTTGCACTGGAGCAGCAGAGCATTGCAACCACTATTGGGTAGCCCCACTGCAAGGGTTAAGACATTTTTAACCCGGGGTTCTGCTGTAAGGTTGGCCATACATTAGAATCTTGGACGATTTACAGGAATCAGCCAAGTGTGTGTGGTCCTGCCAGCTCGACAAAAGTCAATTACTGAATCGACTTTCCTCGAAAAAGAAGCCGGGCCAAAAACCTTTGGACCAAAAGTGACTGCGGCCAATCAGCTGTAGCTTGACAGAGGCGGGCACCTGCTCTCAGAACCCAATGCACACAGAGGGAGATCCGTCCATCCACATACAATGTGTTTGCAAATGGGGGACAAGAAGCTGCCTAGGTGTAGGTTGTACAATGGACATGTTGACTATGGCACCAGACAATGAGAACACCGAAAGAATCCAACATTAAGCTCATGTTTATTACAGGAATTACACGCAGCGTATAATGCGATTCATTAAAAGGCAGTAAAAAATAAAGTTTCAGGATTTCATATTTTGCGTCTGTTTGTATAAAATCGTAAGAACAAAATCTATGTACAAAGGGGGGATATCGATCAAGACTGGTGCTGGGAAAAGCCAGCAGAATGGGCGCGACCTGAAGGAAATCCTCCCTCTAATGGGCAGAGGTAATATTGTGCTACTTCACCTTTTCCACAAGGATGGCCATTACCGGCCTCACATAGAAAAATGCCAGCTGCCTGGCAGTTATGGCGACTCTCCGGCTGTCATACTTTCTGAACAGCGGATCAGAAAATTCTGGGAAATGTTACAACTCCTAATCTGCTGATCCTAGTTCAACTAGGACTGAAACCAGAAGCCAGAAAACTACCATTTTCAGCATGACAGGTCAGCCTCAGGAAAAGGTTCCTGAACAGGTGGAAGGGGTGCTCTGGTTTGAAGCAAGTATGATAAATAGGGATCAGATCAGGTCCAAACTAGGAAGCTACATGGGGCCTCCCATCCAATCAGCTGCAAGTCGGAGCATTCCCCACCCCACAGATGACCATAAGCAAAGGGGCAGGATGCTTGTGTTGATGTCATTGACCTTATATGGCCACATGATTATATTTAGTCACTGTCATTTGCCTAATATAGCCATACAAGGTCAATGACGCTACTGCATCCTGCCCCTTTGCTTATGTCAAGCTGCAGGCAGGCAGGGAGCAGCTGATTGGGAGGCATGGAAGGAGTTTCCATCAGAGGGGCTCCATTTCCCACTCAAGCAAGAATCTAACCATTTAGTGCTACCCTAGGGAACAAACACTTTTTAAATGTCAGGAAAGTTTGCAAACTCTCTACGTTATGGGGCTGATCCTTTTTTCTACTCCTTAAGATGAGGTATGGGAGTAGAATACAACTATTACACTAGGATATGATATATGCACAGGTCCACAGGTATGCTCCTCGGGGGCGGTACAAGGGAATCAAGGAATCAAGTGATTTTGTTTCTGATTTGCTACCGGTCTAGCAGTGTTCTCCGAGGTCCTGGCTACTTCAGATGCCCTAGATCGGGTAGGCGACCTTGGCACTCTTTCAACCTCGGCTGAGGTGCCCTACCCCTGCCCTAGGCTGCTATTTGAGGTCCATCGCATATGTTCTTAGCACCCCTCTGACCCTTCCCTATGAAAGATAAGACAACTCACTGACATTGACCAGGATACCTGTCTTCTGTTCACATTTGCAAAATCTGTTTGTCATAATGCATTTAATAATAATGTGCTGTTTAAGTTTACTTCTTGTTCCTATTAGTACTATAGGTTTTTATTAACGTCCCATAATGGAAAAAAATGAATGTTCTGAAGCAGTCACCTGACTCTGAACAGCCTCACTGCCGTGAAATTGGCACACAGCGAATGATCATGACCATGTAAATCTTAGTCAGGGGGTAAACTGACTAAGATTTACATGGTCATGATCATTCGTTGTGTGTGAGTCAGGTGACTGCTTCAGAACACTAGAATAGAAGCTTCTGTATTGTCCCACTGAAAACCAGTTAGACCCAGCTGCTGTTTCCAGTGCATGGTTCTAATGATTATTAATATTTCCAGCAAGATGTCATTTTTCACCCTGGCCAAATCCCAATGCCAGAATATCTACCGGGCCATCCCTAGAATGATGCCTCAGGCGGGATCTCTTTGGGTCAAGTGAGGGGGCGGCAGGGCACCTCTGCTGCACAATGTTTGCAGTGTGCCTGGCGCCTCTTTTATGGTCAGAGCATCACAGGTTGCTAAGAGCTGGGCGGGAAGATGTGTAATGGCCATACACATCTTCCCGCCCAGCTCCTAGCATTAGAACCATGCACTGGAAATAGCAGATGGGGTCTAACTGGTTTTCAGTGAAACGAATGATCATGACCATGTAAATCTTAGTCAGGGGGCAACCTGGGACAATCTAGCCAGCATCCCAACCAGCTCCCGGCAACCAGTGATGTTAGTGAGGTGGGTGGGACACCGGCCAGAGGCGGATGATGCAGACCCACCAACCCCCGTTAGCGTGCACAGCACAACACCTGCTCAGACCCCCTAGAATGTGCACTGCCACTATTAACTAATTAACTATTTTTGAAGACATTAAATTGGTGGGTAAAGTACCCCTTTAACGTGGTTTTTTGTTGTTGTAAATAACCACTTATCTGTATAAGGCTGCAGGAAAACAAGTACAATGAACCATATATAATAAACAGCACCAGCTTGCCTTGTAAGGTACCACCCAACCATCCACACAGTCAGACCTCGGTTTGCGTCTGCTCCACAAATTCTAAAACCAACAGCCCCCATTCTGGAGACAAGATTTCAACAACGTCCTTATTAACTGGTTGTACCGTGAACTCCAACCTGCCCGGGGCAGGAGAGCACGGGTCAGGCACCTCCAGGTCAACCACGCGGTAGATGCAAGCGTGCGCCAGTCCGAGAAGGTGAGCCTGAGACTCTGGTGCTCGTTGGCAGGTGACGCCCCGACAGTATATTCGGAAGTGGCGAATGTTGTCCATGCTGTGGCTCCAGTAGAGGGTGAGGCTGACAAAGAGTTGATTGGTCTGCTCATCCCTCCGCCACAGGATGTGGGACAGAGAGAGGTCAGTAGGCGGCACGGGACGAGGCGGAGGTAGAGAAACATCGAGAGCCTGAGGAGGAGAAAAAAAGAAGCACACGTTGGAAATGCCATCGATGTCATCCACAAGGGAGTGACATTTTTTATTATTATCAATGTTAAAGTATTTTTAGTGGTTACCCTTATTTCTCCGAGGCGACACACAAAGTTTTGCTCCTCTTCACTAGGCGTCAGGTTGGCAAAATGTACCGATAAACTGGTCAGGACACATCCGCTGAGCTGCACCTCATAATATCTGAAATAATGTCAACAAGTTAGAACAAAAGCAACCTCTGTATATACACAAGCGCCAGTAAACATCTTTTTTTTAGATTTTATCAGAGTATGGAGGGGTCAAAATCTGTTTTATTTAAGCTGAATTAAACATCAATACAGCAGGCATTCAGCTCTTCATTAAAAGGGTGAAACTCAATGACAAACTGCAGGCAAGTCAGTCTTAATCACAGATACATTAACTGTTTGTAGAGGTGTAGCGCCTACACGTTTCAGGGCAGTGCCCCCTTCATCAGGTCCGTTTGTCTGGAATATTTGTTTCTAAGGCAAGGTTGAGTAATTAAAAACCTTTCTTATATAAAAAGAACTTCTGTTTGTCTAAGTAAGGCCTCGTTGAGATGGGCTGCAGTCTCCACTGCCCTCTGAAAAGCAAACCGCAGTGGATTCCTTTCAGGGGGCAGAGGAGCAGCAGCTGCCTGGCGTTCAAGAGGAGATACTGCCACCTCCTAAATAAAGTTATTTATTTTTTTATCCCAATTAGTTTTTCTATTGAAGTACTGTGGGTACGTGGTTGCGGCGCTGTCCTATTCATTTCAATTGTCGCGTTTGAAAGTGGCACTACCTGTCAAACACAAAATGCTTTTGATTTGTGACGCAAAGCATTGGGGCCATGGCAATGTCTCCGTGGCTGGGGGGGGGATTAAAATTGCACATCAACTGTGCGGCCTTACTGCCCCCTCACCACTCGTGTAAATGAGGCCTAACAGATTTACGCAAAGAATTTGGACCATTAAAAAAAAAATCAATCTTTTAGCGTAAGCAACCTGCAAAAGGGGGTGCTTAACGTAGTCTGTGACCCAATATTTGAAATATGTTTTTTAATCGATTTATAGTTCTAAAGCACTTTTCTCCTAGGGGACTGAAAGCGATATACCTGATGTTGAGGCACATGGTGATGCCACCATCTTTGGCACGCTCAGTTGAATACCATACAAGGGCCAGTTTTAGACAATTAGGGTCAATTTTAGACAGGAGCCAATTAACCTACCAGCATGCCTTTGGAATCTGGGAGGAAACTGAAGTACCCGGAAGAAACTCACACAAGCACAGAGAGAACATGCAAACTCCATGCAGATAGACTCCTGATCTTGACTTCACTGTGCTCCCCATATTTCTCCTCACTCCCAATCATTTCCTGTCTTGGGGGCACCTGTTACTAACATTACATTTCTAGCACACAGAATAGTGAAGTTAGTTATAATTTAAATACAAATAAAATTGTTAAAGCTAATAAAATAATACTTGAGGGGAGGAAGGAGTTCATTAGGACTGATTAGGTTTAAAGAGACATCGTCCTCTTGCCAATTCAAGGCAAATTGACAATGTCTTTGGTGATACTCACCTTGCCAGTGCTATATTGCTCCTGCTTCTTCCTCCAGCACAGCCGGCAACAATACCTGGTGCTTCCGCTGTGGTGGGAGCATGCGCCCACCTATGTGACAATGTGCAGGTCTAGCCACAAATCGCTGGGCCCAAGCACTGTCACAAGAAGAGGGACTAGAAGGAAGTGGAATAAAAGGGATGGACCTGCAAGGTTTATCCTCTTGGTGTGTCTGGCCAATTATGGTGTGTATGAGTCAATATAGGTGTCTGACAACCAGACAGGCAGCTTCTACATTCCAGAGGATCTCCACTGTCTCCTTGGTTTGTAGTGTCAAATTGAAGGATGGAGACTTGAAGTGCCACACTCCATTTAATAGTCCCGATACATCAATGTAGGCTTAAGGGGACTTTATAGAAATAGCCAATGCATTTCGGGGGCTTATACAAATACCCCCTTCATCAGGGCTTACTAACAGAGACTGTGATGGCTTGAATTTGGATACCATTTCAATACCATTTTGTCCAATGTCTGGGAATGCACAGAGCTTTCAAAAACTATGTAACCCCTAAACAAAGAAATCCCTTTCATGGAGCTGTCTAGTAACCAAGTAACACAGTTGATGTATTTAGAATATATAAAGCAGATTTAATAGAAAAATTACATAAAACATCAAATCACCTACTACAAGACATCTAAAATCATTTAAAATAATGTTTTTGATTTTAGATGTCTTGTAGTAGGTGATTTGATGTTTTATGTAATTTTTCTATTAAATCTGCTTTATATATTCTAAATACATCAACTGTGTTACTTGGTTACTAGACAGCTCCATGAAAGGGATTTCTTTGTTTAGGGGTTAAATAGTTTTTGAATTATCTTACTGAAACCCTGGAGACTAGTCTACATAAATGTTATTTGTAGCGTAACTCCTTTTTCCCCTATTTTGTTCACGATTGCACAGAGCTCTTCAGCAGCTGATCAGCATACCTTCCTGTAGTAACCAAGGTCCATAAGTGGTTAATATACCAACCTTTTTACCCATCCAGATTCTTTGCCATGTTGAGTGTCTGTAAGAAACGTAGGCGGACCTTGGAGGGAGGTCGGAGTGTGCGTTCGATGCTGCACTATTTGACGAGGGAGAGAACACATAAAGCAAAAGTTACCTTGTTATAGTGTTGACCTGAAACAGACAAAGCTTAAGAGATCAGCCTGGCCTTGAGTCTGGCATGGCTACTAAAACAGGGAGGAAACATACATAAATAATGTAAATTGAAATAATTACTAAGGCTGCTCTAGAGTGGGGGTTCTAGATTATTACAGAAATCCACTGATGACAAATATGGTACTGGATATGTCAAATATACTGTCATTACAATAATATACACATATGATAAAGGGACTCCTGTAGTATTTATGTTTCTTTAAATATCTTCATTTTTTGATAATAGTGTCCCTGTAAAGCCCAAATGAAGTCACAGATATAGACATGTAGTCATCCAGACGTTGTACTAACTACCTCAAATATCAGCTTTACCTCCAGTTTCCTGATATAACTATTTTGTACTAAATTGGTCCAAACTCAAGCTGCGGCAGAGACGTACCTACAAGACATTCCACCCCTGGCATCCCGGCCAGCTCCTGGCAACCAGTGACATCCCTGGTTGCCAGGAGCTGGGCGGGACGCTGGCCAGAGCATCCCCAGGTTGCTAAGAGCTGGGCGGGGAGATATCTAAGGGCCATATATATCTCCAAACCCAGCTCTTAGCAACCTGGGACGCTCTGGCTGGCGTCCCGCCCAGCTCCTGGCAACCACAGTCTGCAAGAGGGTGCTTGTGATGAGCCCTATGGTTTTTTTACCCATTTGGGCTAGCCATACACATTTATGGAAATCGATAGCTTCCCAAATCCAAGCAAAACAGTGTGGATGGAAGACTCTTCCCTGCCGGGTAATGTATTCAGACAGCCGATTCTCCCCCCCCCTTCCCGGGTGTTTGAATATCCCAATAGTGACTGCATATGAATGGTTCCAGTCACTGATTGAAACATTGAAATAGCCTGATGGGAAATCGTTGGCCCTTCAACTTTTGTGGATCCAGGTGTTGCCAGCAGGGCAAGGAAACTTTGCCCAATTCAGCAGGACATTTGAACCATGTATGACCTATGATAGCACTCAGCACTGAATTGGAAGAGCAGGGGAATTATTTCAACTAAAGAAAAAATGTATTTTAAGACATCTCTAATGATGGCCATACACAATTCCCCTATCCACACTAAACAGACTGGTTCTGCTGGCTATTGTATTAAACTGGGATTTAAAGGAATGTTTCCCTCACGTGGTGGATTTCCACATTGATGAAACCACATTGATGAAACAACTCTTACCCCACCTGGGTATATGTGATGTTATTTGCCTAGTAGAACAGTTCTAGGAGAAGATCCTGCCCTGATGTCTACATAATGTTAGTAGTATATTGTATATCCTTGTCTGAAGTTCACGTGCAGTTTGTCGTCACAGCACAAGCACTGCCGGCCTTCCTCTAGTGAAAAACATCTCACCGGTCAGTTCAGAAATACTCTCCACACTGCACACTGGGGCGTCTTGGGTGGAGAGCTCCAGCGATACCGCAACATTGGGTGACTCCTCCAGCCTGTAGACCATGGAGAGCAAGAGCTTCTCTGGAACAGGAACATGTAGAGAAAACAACCTACCAAAACACAACATTGTACAAGTAAGAGATCTACAGTTGTGTGCAAAAGAAAGTACGCCCTCTTCAAATTCTATGGTTTTAAGTAGGGATGCACCGATACCATTTTTTTTCTGTATCGAGTACCGATATTTTTTTTATTTTTCGTACTCGCAGATACCAAACACCTATACCGGAAGTCCCATTAAGAAAGCCAGGCGGCGTGTAATGACTGGCCGCCCAGCTTCCTGATTAGCCGGGAAGCCGGATGGCGTGTAATGACTCACCCCCGGCTTCCTGATTACCCGGGAAGCCGACTCCACGCTCCCTCGTCACCAGGTGACGAGGAAGCATGGGGCCGGATTTCTGGCCAATCAGGAGGCTGGGGGCAGGATATGACTTGCCGTCCGGCTTTCCCATTGGCCAGCTTCCAGACCAATCTGAAAGCCCGGTGGCGAGTCATTATACACCCCCTGGCTTCCTGATTGGATGGAAAGCCGGCTCCATGCTCCCTCGTCACTAGGTGACGAGGAAGCATGGAGCCAGCTTTCTGGCCAATCAGGAGGCTGGGGGGCGGGAAATGACTCACTGCCCGGCTTCCTGATTGGCCAGCTTCATGACTAATCAGGAAGCCGGGCGGTGAGTCATTACATGCAACCTGTCTTCCTGATTGGCTGGGAAGCCAAGTGACGAGGGAGCATGGAGCCGGCCCCCTGGCTTCCTGTTTGGCCGTGAAGCCAGCTTAATGCTCCCTGGTGACGAGGAAGCATAGAGCCAGCTTCCCGGCCAATCAGGAAGCCGACGTTGTGTAATAACTCGCCGCCCGGCTTCCTGATACCGGAGTAAGCTTTGGGAGTATTTGGGCGAGTACGAGTACTCACCCAAATACTCGGTATCAGCACCGATACTAGTACTAGTATCGGTGCATCCCTAGTTTTAAGTATCAGGACATAATAAAAATCATCTGGTCCTTAGCAGGTCTTAGAATTAGGTAAATAGAACCTCAGATAACCAACAACACATGACATATTACACCGTGTCATTATTTATTTTACAAACATCAAGCCAAAATGGAGAAGTTATATGTGGAAAAACTAAGTACACCCGTACTGCTTCCATAGGAATCAAGAGGATAAGTAGCAGCCAGGTGCTGCTAATCAAATGCCCTTGATCCATTGAAAGCTGACGTTTTAGCAGTTTGCTGGTCTGGAGTATTCAGGTGTGTGTTAACACAATGCCAAAGGGGCAAGACATCAGGAATAATCTTAAGGTGCCCATACACCTTACGACCATCGCAAGACTTTTGTCTTGCGATGGTCGTATGCTTATTGAAAGCTCGTACGATCTGCCCACCTTGGACGTGCAGAGCGTACTTGCGATCATCAAAAGCCCGCCCCGCTGAGGGGCGGGCTTCCGATGACCGCAATGCAGAACGGGCAGTGTGCGTGCGCACACCGGCCAGTTCCGCAGCTATAGGACGAGCAGGCTAGAAACCCGCCGACAATCATACGATTCTCGGCAGGTTTTTGAGCATGTTGGTTCGACAAAAGACGTGCGACCGTACATTAGAAACGGTCGCACGTCTTCGTTCACACTGCTCGATTCTCGTACGATCGCGGGATTTCGCCCGATTCTCGTACGAGAATCGAGCAGTGTATGGGCACCTTAAGAGAAGTCCAACAATCTGGAAAGGGTTATAAGGCCATTTCCAAACAATTTAAAGTCCATCATTCAACAGTGAGGAAGATAATTTACAAGTGGAAAACATTCAAGACAGTTGCCGATCTTCCCAGGAGTGGACGTCCCCGCAAATTCACCCCAGGGTTAGACCGTGCAATGCTCAGAGACATTGCAAAAAAATCCAATAGTTACATCTCAGACTCTACAGGTCTCAGCATGTTAACGTTCATGACAGTACAATTAGAAAAAGACTAACTATGGCTTTGTTTGGAAGGGTTTCCAGGAGAAAGCCTCTTCTCTCTAAAAAGAACATGGCAGCACGGCTTAGTTTTGTAAAGTTGCATCTGAACAAACAACAAGACTTCTGGAACAATGTCCTTTAGACAGACGAGATAAAAGTGGAGATGTTTGGCCATAATGCACAGCGCCACATTTGGCGAAAACCAGACACAGCATATCGGCACAAACACTTCATACCAACTGTCAGGCACGGTGGTGGAGGGGGTCACACCTGAGGCCCAGAGGGTATACTAAAGCTACTGCAACATGTCAGGTGAACAAAACTCTATCGGGCAACTCACTTCAAAGAGACGCCATTGGTGTCTGCCGATAGCTTTCCTTCCACCAGGAGAGAGTTGCCTCCATTCCAGGCTTCCTGTGGGCAAACCCGAGTCTTCACATAACTGATGCCTTCATCCAGTTCTACCGAAGAGAAGATGGGCTGCAACTCCTGAGCACTCAAATTAAACCAGGCCCCGGTGTCTTCCGCCTGCAGAAGAGCAAGGAAACTTTCAATGACCATCGGAGTTACAAAAACACCATTACATCTTTACTGGAACAGTACAGTATGTATATCTCATAGCTAGATCCTACACTGCAGCAGCAGCCCAGCATTGTCAAGAAAAGTGGTCAAGTGCTACTGTACAAGGGACTACAAACGGCTGATATCAGGACACCATCAGGTACCTACACTAGTTGCATTTAAAAAAAAAAACTGTAGACATAATCGAAGAAATAGTACAGAATGTGTTGTACTCAGCTTATAAATGCAATTAAAGTATTACTAAAGGCTGGGCGTTTTTTACCTTAATGCATTCTCTACATTAAGGTAAAAAATGCCCAGTACCATTTTTGACTCCCCCCCCCCCCCCCCCCCCCCACCCCCTCCCCT
>NW_017307374.1:506232-507207 GCF_000935625.1 Nanorana parkeri
ACTTGTCACCGCCACTGGTCCCTGAAGCATCCTCGATTCCAGAACTTCCTTGTTGCGGGGGAGAATACTGAGGGCAGAGGAGCCATTGGCTCCTTCTGCCGTCAGTTAAACAGTTGGACGCAGAGGAGGGGCATGGCCTGCAGCAGGGCTGTGCGTGTCTATGGACGCACATAGGTACTGCAGGCCCGGCCGGGAACATGCATGCATGGGTGCCTCCACAGCAGTCGCTTAGCTGATGGAGGCACCCATGAAGGGGGCGGGAGGGAGAGCAATGCGGGGACCCACTAGAGAACAAGGAATTGAAGAATTTGTAAAAAATTCAAAGTTCTGCATAGTTGCAGTCACCCATTGATACAAAAAAAAAAGTTTAATATCACTTGAATTCCCCCCCATGGGCATCATTCAATCCTGAAAGTAAATGGCTCTAGATAGCAGACTGGGTAAGTCTGTGGGGGGCAGCACCCGGTTGAAGGTAAGTATTACAGCCTGAGCTGCATTTGTTATCTTTATAACTGCTGAGCAATTTATTAAAAAATATAAAAGTAGACTTGGGCTTCAATTTTTGGGTGAAATTATCATTTAAAAGGATTTTGCAATCCCCAAACAGCAGCAGACTCGGATTCAGAACCCTTTCATGTAATATAACTCCTGGCGCCCAATGCATTCAGTTATGTTCTGCTCATTCTTGTACTTGTTCTCGTTCTATTCTTTGTACCAGCAGGTTAATGAATTGGCTTTATTTATGGGACAGAATTGAATGAGATCACCGGCCTATACTATGATCCTTCACGTGCTCCAGCACACGGCTCACCTCTCCGAAGAAAAACCTCTTCTTTCCATAACCAAGACAGAATGAGGAACATATTGGAAGGGTGCAGAGACTGTGGATGTACAGGTGATTCTCCAAGAGAGACCAAAACCTGCAGAAAAATTAGGAGACAGGCCAAAAAAAAAAATATATAAATATAATAATAA
>NW_017307374.1:507685-510649 GCF_000935625.1 Nanorana parkeri
TATATATATATTATATGAATGGTCTGCTTAGGTAACACACAATGAACAATGTGTGTGTTAACGCAATGCCCTGGTGTGATGGGCCCTAAGGGTTCATACAGCCGTCTAATACGAAGTCACAGAGCGTTCTGTAGAAATACGTTCCCACCTGTGCTGGTTCTCCAGGAACTGTTCTTTGTTGAAACATTCGTAGACCCAGCCAGGAGCAAAGAGCGCAGCCGAGAAGCCATACTGACGGATCAACTGCAAGGACTGGAGAACAATATACACAGATGGATTAGAGTGGCACCATTGTTGGCACATTGACAGACAGAAGCAGATACATAAAGAGTCATCAAAACTGGAAGAAAAAAATTAGTTTTTGCTGACAGCAGGCAATCTGACTTCTCATTTAACGCTTCTATAAACTAATAGGTGAACATGACTGATTGCGGCTGGTGACAACTCCTGTGTTGCCTTTGTATGTACCTCTGTGATGGGTCTCTTCTATCACTCAGGGCTCTATTGGTGAGACCTTTGTGATGGGTTTCTTCTATCAATCAGGACTCTATTGGTGAGACCTCTGTGATGGGTCTCTTCTATCACTCAGGGCTCAATTGGTGAGACTTTTGTGATGGGTCTCTTCTATCACTCAGGGCTCTATTGGTGGGACCTCTGTGACGGGTCTCTTCTATCACTCAGGGCTCAATTGGTGAGACTTTTGTGATGGGTCTCTTCTATCACTCAGGGCTCAATTGGTGAGACTTTTGTGATGGGTCTCTTCTATCACTCAGGGCTCAATTGGTGAGACTTTTGTGATGGGTCTCTTCTATCACTCAGGGCTCAATTGGTGAGACTTTTGTGATGGGTCTCTTCTATCACTCAGGGCTCAATTGGTGAGACTTTTGTGATGGGTCTCTTCTATCACTCAGGGCTCTATTGGTGAGGCCTCTGTGATGGGTCTCACTCTCTTCTATCACTCAGGGCTCTATTGGTGAGAACTCTGTGATGGGTGTCTTCTATCACTCAGGGATCTATTGGTGGGACCCCCGTGATGGGTCTCTTCTATCACTCAGGGCTCTATTGGTGAGACCTTTGTGATGGGTTTCTTCTATCAATCAGGACTCTATTGGTGAGACCTCTGTGATGGGTCTCTTCTATCACTCAGGGCTCAATTGGTGAGACTTTTGTGATGGGTCTCTTCTATCACTCAGGGCTCTATTGGTGGGACCTCTGTGACGGGTCTCTTCTATCACTCAGGGCTCTATTGGTGGGGCCTCTGTGATGGGTCTCACTCTCTTCTATCACTCAGGGCTCTATTGGGGAGACTTCTGTGATGTGTCTCTTTTATCAATCAGGGCTCTATTGGTGGGACCTCTGTGATGGGTCTCTTCTATCACTCGGGGCTCTATTGGTGGGACCTCTGTGATGGGTCTCTTCTATCACTCGGGGCTCTATTGGTGGGACCTCTGTGATGGGTCTCTTCTATCACTCGGGGCTCTATTGGTGAGACCTCTGTATTGTTGTCCAGCAGGGCCGGACAAATCCCAGGAGCCAGGTCGCCAATGCTCCTTAAAAATTACAGCTGGAGCCTAACTTTTGAGGTTTTCTCAGAATGCCTGTGTCTGGTTCTTTGTAATCAAACATCCCTCTCAGTCTGCGATACTCCGACAATCACAATCATTATAACGGTACCACTTACACACAAAGTGCATTTACCTTGAAGGTTTCAAACTGCCCTCCAACAACGTCTCCTCGACCAAAGACGTCCACTCCAACATAGATATCCGACCTGCGGGGGTTTACCGCCATACGTTGCAAATGCTCCTCGTTCCAGTTGTAGTTTGTGAAAATTCCATCACAAGCATCGAAAAACTGTCTATAGGCATATAAAGAAACGCAATTAATTGTAAAGGTCAAAGTACAGCAATACCACTACTATCAGCACTTTATTAAAGGGAATATTTAACAAACCAAAAGAGAGCAAATAAGATAAGTTTGTTGTTAAGGTTTACATACACTTCAAAGGCTGCTGGAAAACAATACAAATAAGGCCACCCCGGTGTTTACTTCTTTGGCTTACAATAGATTTATCACTTAGATTTTAAAAAAAAAGAAAGGAGACACTGGAAACAAAGGATGATCCAAAATAAATAATTACATATAGAGAATATATAGAGAGAGAGAGAGAGAGAGAGAAAAGTTGACTTACCTGTTCTCATCATTAAGTTCATTCTGCCAACGCAGTTCTCCGGTATGGATCACACTGTCGTACCAAAGGACCAGGCTGCCCGGGACTTGGGAGTGCAACTTTTCCGTTAAGTAGGAAAGGAAGAGCGGCATCCGGGACACTGCCACCGGCTAGACATGGAAAGAGGAAGACAAACTATAAAGGCTTTCAGTTATCAATGTGTTTGGTCTGCTGACCCTTCTTTTTGCTTGGATGCATATTCAAGATGTTACTTTGGAAGATAAGATGACTGTTTGAGGTCACAGCCCTTATCTGAGACCTGCAGAGCTAACAATTGTCTGGTTATTAGCAGGAGGTGCAGCCATAGAGGTTTACTGCAAGAAGAGCCAAGAGCTCCATTTGCTGGCTGGAGATTGTAGATATAAAATATGTATATTGAATATGTCGTATATACCTGCCTGAGCAAAAGAAAAAGTATTTTGCCCAAAAAGTAAAAGGTATACTCAAAATCACTATGCATGCTTTTGAGATGCCCAGAGATCTTCAGCTTGGCACCTCTGAGTCACTCCTGATTTTGTAAACCTTATCACCAAGAATGACATTGACACTAGACCATAGTGACAATAAGGCCAGCCCATACCAGCATTGAGGCCAGCCAATACCAGCATTGAAGCCAGCCAATACCAGCATTGAGGCCAGCCAATACCAGCATTGAGACCAGCAAATACCAGCATTGAGCTGAGCCAATACCAGCATTGAGCTGAGCCAATACCAGCATTGAGGCCAGCCAATAC
>NW_017307374.1:510959-578187 GCF_000935625.1 Nanorana parkeri
AAAAACCAGAATTGAGCCCAGCCAATCCCAGCATTGAGCCCAGCCAATACCAGCATGGAGGCCAGCCAATACGAGCATGGAGGCCAGCCAATACCAGCATGGAGGTCAGCCAATACAAGCTTTGAGGCCAGCCAATACCAGCAATGAGGCCAGCCAATACCAGCATTGAGGCCAGCCAATACCAGCATTGAGGCCACCCAATACCAGCATTGAGGCCACCCAATACAAGCATTGAGCCCAGCCAATACAAGCATTGAGCCCAGCCAATACCAGCAGTGAGGCCAGCCAATACCAGCATTGAGGCCAGTCAATACCAGCAATGAGGCCAGCCAATACCAGTATTGAGCTCAGCCAATAATGACACTAAGGCCAACCAGTAAGGACACTAATAACAGCCAATGCCAATGAGGTCTGGCAATAAAGACAATGAGGTCAGCCACAGATGATACTAAAGTCAGGCAATAAAGACACTGATGCAGGCCAATAAAGACACTGATGCGGACCAATAAAGACACTGAGGCCAGGCAATAAAGACGCTGTGGCCAGCCAATAAGGACACTGAGTGCAGCCAAAATGGACACTGACCATCCAAGACATTTTTAAAGATAGCTGAAGGCACATGCAGGTATCTCCAGCTTCCTGAATGTCATATCTGCTGTCACTTTGTTATCACTACATTTCATCACAGATAGACTTGACTTTGAAGCCCAAACTCCAGTTAGAACTTTTTAACTAAATAGCCCTGGCACCTGAAAATAAAAAATGCTTTCCCAGATTATTTATTTTCTTTTAATGCAACAGTTTGACCGGTGGGACAACCAGCATCTTTGAACCCACTTCCTGTGAGTCAAGTGCCTCCTGGCACTGCCTGGGGATGCATTATCACATTGGCCTGGGATCACAGTACAATACTGCAGAGAAAAGTACTGATTTGCCAACAACAGTGCGCCCTTTAAACCATTTAGAAGATGACCAGGCAGATCATGAAGGTGGTGTTGGTGGTGATGGGGAGTGGAGTGGGTTGTGATGGGGAGTGGAGTGGATTGTGGTGATGGGGAGTGGGTGGTGGTGATGTGGAGTGGGTGGTGGTGATGGGGAGTGGAGTGGGTGGTGGTGATGTGGAGTGGGTGGTGGTGATGTGGAGTGGGTGGTGGTGATGTGGAGTGGGTGGTGGTGATGGGGAGGGGAGTGGAGTGGGTGGTGGTGATGGGGAGTGGAGTGGGTGGTGGTGGTGAGTGGAGTGGGTGGTGGTTATGGTGAGTGGGTGGTGGTGTTGGGGATGGGGAGAGGGTGGTGGTGATAGGGAGTTGAATGCGTGGTGGGAGTGGAGTAAGTAGTGGTGGGGAGTTCCAACCCCAACCTGAAATTGGGCTTTGAGATACATGGCATAAAGCTAAAATACAACCAGATAGTAAGAAGCCTAACAGATGGCAGGCCCAGGCAGTACTCACACTAAGTACGTTCTCAATGTTGACCAGCCAGCCATCGAATCGATAGAATTGAGCCAACAGGACCATCTGATCTGCCACAGCTTTATATGTAGATTCTTCACCAGTCAGGATAGACTCGCAGACCGTAGCCCCATCGTCCCACTCTGTGATGAAGGTTCCTGGATGAAGATCAGAGAAGAAACTCAACATGACAGCAAAGATCTCCAACTGGTGGAATGGTGAAAGTAAAATAACATAGCAGGCGCAAAAGTGATGTTCTGGTAAGACCCCACCCAAAGTCCACCCCTAAAACTAAGAGCAGCCATTAAACGAGCTCTAGCTTACCCGTTTGTAAATCTAATGTATATCATTCCCACATATATTTTATTTATCTTTTAATGCCATAAAAAAAATATACAATTTTTTTTTTTAGTTCACTGTGACATATTGCCTTTTATGTTTCATTATAACATTTCTAGTGAATGGGAGGAGCTCTGTTTTGTTAAAAAATCCCGTTGTCCACCACGCACAACTGTTAAAGCAGAAATTTACACACAGAAATGAATGAAACAGAGGGGTGACCCCCTTACGCGCCTCTTCTGTTAATATTGGCCGTGTGGAAATGTAATCAGAGAGAGACAGTCTGAAATCAAACAGTTTCCGTAGTATTCTCTTGCTTTAGAAAATCCATAGTTATTATTAATATGGTTATCAGTCTGATTCAGAGGCACAGTAACATTGAGATAGATGGCAAGAATTATAATGGTACACAAGGCATGACAAAGAATGACCTCACCTAGAATGGGGACTCCATGCTTGTGGGCAGCGTTCGTCCAGCACACAGGAGGAAGGGTGAACATTCGGTGACTGAAGTATACAAACGTATCAATGTACTGCCAGTGGTAGAACACATAAGGGTCCTTAGTGTCAGATCCCTGGATGAACCTGCAGGACAACATATAAATAACTATAAGCTATTCTTCAGGACAATCATTCAGACCAATATTTTCGCCATTTACTTTTGAATAGCATAAGAAAGATATAATATCTTTATTAGATTTCTCTTTGTGACCCTTGTGGATAGATGTTCCCTTACTTCCTGTCCCTGTGACACCAAGGTAAGATATGGAGGGAGTGGGTGTCACCAGGACAAGAAGGCCTACTTTCTCTATAAAAAAAGAGATATAAAAAAAAAAAAAAGTTTTGCCGCTTCCGCACTCTACATGAAGTATAGTATACAGCAGGGGTAGCCAAACACTGGTCCTCCAGCTGTGGTGAAACTACTAATCCCATGATGCATCTCTCTCCAGGACTCATGTCTGTGGCTGTGAGAATGTTGCAATGCCTCATGGGATTTGTAGTTCCACCACAGCTGGAGGACCAGTGTTTGGCTCCGCCTAGTATACAGTATACTCCAGTGCACTAAATATATCTAAAGGCAGACATTTTTGGCTTTAGCGCTGAACCACGGGCACAAAAACATTCATTGCAATGTATTCTTAATAGACACAAAGGATATAAATCTACTTTGTGTGCACCAAATTCCTTTGCATCCCAAAGATTATATTTTAAAAGTAGCACTGACATCATCACTGTGCTTGCTGTACATAGCCTGTGCTGAGCTGTGGGAAGGACCCAACAGCTCCACCCACTACAGGCTGCCTTTGTTCTATCAAAGTTTGTGACTACGTTAGAATGTGCGACCAGGTGACGTGGTCACAGATTTTAACTTAATCCCGCCCATTTTTTCGGCGGTGGAATATGTGACCGGCAAAAGGTGAAGAATTCCAACGCTTTCTCAGCTGTTCCAGGGCAGATCAGCATCGCAGATCGCATGTGCAGGAGAACCAATCTGCCCTGAAACAGCTGATCGGTCATGAAATGTCCCTTCTATCCGACTTTGTGAGTGCGGTCTTACATTTCACAAAGTCAGGTAGAAGTGACATTTCAGGACCGATCAGCCGTTATAGGGCAGATCGGTTCTCCTGCACATACCATCTGCGATGCCGATCTGCCCTGGAACAGCTGACAAAGCGTTGGAATTCTTCACTTTTTGCCGGTCACATATTCCACCGCCGAAAAAATGGGTGTGATCACGTTAAAGTGTGTGACCACGTTACCGGTCACACATTCCAACCCAGTCACAATTTTTGATAGAACACCTGCAGAAAACTACAGGAGGGGGTGGAGACCAGACCAGTCACCCTGCACAAAGAGAGAGAACAGCAGTGACTGGTCTTTATTACAGGAAGCTTCACGTCTCACACTGGAAGAAATACACAAAGCTCACCAAGATTGGAGAATACACATGACTCTTGTATGAGGACAATATTTGCTTATCCCGGAGTTCAGCTTTAAGACAACAGCTTATTAGTGACCAGATCTCAGCAATATTATCTACATGCAGCACTGCACCTTCAATCCAGGGGAAGGACACCTTTGTGTAGTTCCTTTGAGTAATGAATGGTTTAAACCCAAGGGAGCATGAAAAGGGGAGGAGGGGAACTAAGTGACCCGTTCACTTTGCCCTTCATTGGTGAAGCAAAGGGTTACTTTAGGAAAAAGGATTTTTCTGCTTTAGGATATCCTCCATACCTGTCTTCCAGATATCCCCCCTTCATGTCATGGCAGATCAGAGTCCGGGGCCTCTGATGCTCAATAGGTGGATGTCTTTTGGCAAGAGGAGATACAGCGACATTGTACTTGTCCTGGTTGGTTGGCCTCCATGAGAGCAGTTCCTCCAGGTTGGAGAAGAAGAAGCTGATTGGTTCAGTGGTCCCCCTATCATGGTGTCTTGCTAAATGAATAACAAAGATAAATCACATTAGAGTAGACCTGTATCAGTCCTACTAAACCTTTATTATTCAGGGTCATCAAAGGTTCTTCTATCCCTATTAGTATTTCTTAGAGCAGGGGTGCAATTCATTTCCTAGAGGGAACACATGAGAAACTGGGACTGTTTTGGAGGGCTGAACCATTTGAATGACACCCCAAAAGCACCTCCCGGCCGGAATGCTTTCAACCTCAATGCAACACACCTGCTGTACTGTAACAGACGGTAGATGCATTGTGCCGTACCATGCGTTGATCACGCAAAACCATGCTATTATCGCACGCCGTAGGTGTGATTCTTTTTTCTCAACAGGCCAGAGGCGGGAGCCAGGGGGTGAAGCCGCAGGAGAGGATGGAGGAACTCTCCTGTCCTCCTGTAATGCTGGGGTTGAGAACACATTTGACATTGCTGGTTGTTAGGACAACCCAGTGGTCCTAGAAACCAATGACTTCAGAAGAGGAGGACCCCTGATGTCACTGGTTGCTAGGATGCCAGCGGTCCTAACAACCAATGACAGAAGAGGACCCTGGTCTGGATACGGACCAATTGCCGACCAGTGCTGGGCTATGGCTTGCAATGGATGTGCCGGCCTTAGAGGCCAACGCATTCACTGTCAGCCAGCCATAACCAAGTGCAAGTCAGCGATCGGTCCGTGTGTAGACCACGGGCCAGACAGGGACAGACAAAGGGCCGGGTACTGCCCGCGAGGCAAAACATGCCAAGGTCTGTCTTAGAGCAGGGATAGACAACCTCGACACTCCAGCTGTGCTGAAACTACAAAAGCCACCATGCCTCTGCCTGTGGGAGTCGTGCCTAAAGCTGACAGAGTGTTGCAGTGCTTCATGGGATTTGTAGTACCACAATAGCTGGAGTTGGATTACCTACACTTGGCTTAGAGGCACCCAATACCACCATATCAGAACTGGCCGTCAGTCCGCAACTGCCCTGAGGACAGTTCAGTTTTACAGCTATGCATGAAAAGGTGTTTTTTTAGCAGGGTCCCCTAGAAATGAGGTAAGGGGCCCCCTAGAAGCTCACGGTGTGTAATGAAATCAGAGTAAACTATCAGTCCAAGAGAGGAGCCGGTGTTCTATCAAAGTGGGTGACTGCGTTAGAATGTGTGACCGTTGACGTGGTCACCCATTTTAACATAATCCCGCCCAGTTTTTCGGCAGTGGAATGTGTGACCATTGACGTGGTCACACATTTAACGTGATCCCGCCCATATTTTCCGGGGTTAAAATATGTGACCGGAAAAAGGTGAAGAATGCCAACGCTTTCTCAGCTGTTCCAGGGCAGATTGGTATCGCAGATGGTATGTGCAGGAGAACCGATCTGCCCTGGAACTGCTGATCGGTCCTGAAATGCCACTTCTATCCGACTTTGTGAGTGCGATCTCACATTTCACAAAGTCGGATAGAAGTGGCATTTCAGGACCGATCAGCTGTTCCAGGGCAGATCGGTTCTCCTGCACATACCATCTGCGATGCCGATCTGCCCTGGAACAGCTGACAAAGCGTTGGAATTCTTCACCTTTTGCAGGTCACATATTTTAACCCCGGAAAATATGGCGTGATTACGTTAAAGTGTGTGCCCACGTGACCCGTCACACATTCCAACCCAGTCACAATCTTTGATAGAACATCGGTACAGCTGTGAAAGACTGAAGGGAAGGCCGGAGTTCAGCTTGAACAGGATACAATGTTACTTTGTCATCAATGGATACTTTTAATTACTTTTTTAACTTTGTTATTAAAATTTACCGGACAAGGGAGCCGATTCATATCTGATGATCTCTTTATACACTTTCATCTTCGGAATCTAAGAGAGAGCACACATAATAAAATAATGAACTTGACTAAAACCAAACATCAAACAGAATGTTCCATCCTACGTAATAACAACAAAGTACAAAATATTAAAAATGGTTAGAATTTACTTCCCCAAAGCTGAACCAGAACCGATTGCTCATGGAGGGTTAGAACGGGCACTGTGCGGTTTTAGGTCTCGCTCACATCTGTGCATAGCGGCTATGTGCATGAAGACGCGCCACTTTGAGCACATTGCCGCAGCGCACTAAACGCATGTCACTTTGTAAGATGAGCTGCAGCACCAAAATATTGTTCAGGCTCATGCACATCCATATGGCCCCTGCACCCTTTTTTTTTTGCTGACATGTGTTTTGAAAGTGCATGGTGCAGCAAGGTGCATCGGGGTGTCATTAAGGGTTCATTCATGTGGGCTAAACATCCATACGGCGTGCATGCCCGTACAGAGACCAGATCCTGGGAGGGACTGGCGCTGCCTGTAATTGCATGCAGCCAACTTTACCTCCCTATGGGAGGATGCGGCTGCATGCGATAACATGCAGACCCAAATCTGCACATGTATGCAGGTCCAGGTCCCATGTATGCATGCAAGTGTGAACATTAAACACAGGGCTTCACATGGGCGTGCACATCCATATGGCATGCGTGCCCATGCAGAGACCTGTTTCTGGGACCCGTGCAGATGTGCAGGTTTGGGTCTGTGTGTAACAGTGCGTAGCAGCGTCCTCCCATAGGGATGTACAGTCTGCTTGCCCATGCAGAAACATGTTCCTGGGATCCGCACAGATGTGCAAGTATGGGCCTGTGTGTAACCGTGTGCAGCAGCGTCCTCCCGTAGGGATGTACAGGATTTTGCACACAATTGCACGCAGCACCTCTCCCTCCCGGGAGCAGGTCTCTGCACGGGCACGCACACTGTATGGAACTGCACGCCAATGTGAATGAGCCCTTCATGGCACTTCAATGCAGCCGCATCCTCCCATAGGAAGGTACAGTCAGCTGCACACAATTGCCCGCAGCACCTGTCCCTCCCAGGAGCAGGTCTCTGCACAGGCGTGCATGCTGTACGGATAAGCGTGCCTGTGTCTAAATGAGCCCTTAAGGGCACCCCAAGGGACCTTGCGGCACCATGCACTTTAAAAACACATGGCAACAACAACAAAAAAAGTGCAGGGACTCCAATGGTGCGATTTTTGTGCAATTAAATGAATAAGCTGCCCTATACATGATGCACAAAAATGCGCATGCACGCAGGCGCACTGTTGCACCCATCGAAATCACCTTCAAGACAAAAACTGCAATAATAAATCGAAATGCACAAACATAAACTTTCCTCTTGAGCAGGACAGAGACACGCAATGACAATGGCATGATCCATCTATTTTTGGCCGACCCCGACGCCTGTGGTAGCAGCAGACGCACCCCATCTAACTGCTATCATGAGACAGATATAAATATAAAAAAAACGTCCGGACCTTGATGCGTTAAAGAACGGTAGTCTTCTGTGCAGTCTTCTTCTGGTGAGCGCCGGCTGTCTTCAATCTCTGGAGCGAGTCAGGTTACAGTGGGACTTGTTTTCCATCTGAAGTGTGGGAGTTAAATGAAAGGAGTGGGAGGGAGAGAGAGAAAAAAAGAGAAGGATCAGCACCAGCGAGCTTCATTAACCTTCTATAAGCAGCACGAAATGCCATGCTGGAAAGAAGTCAAATGGTTGTGAACATTGGTGCGCCCTCATCTTTTGGTCACCCATCAACAGAAGGGATGTCCTAGAATTGGAAAGAGTCCAGTGAAGGGCAATAATGTTAATAAGGAGGGCTGGAGGACCTCAGCTACGAGGAACCATTATTGACCATAGAGAGGAGACATTATCATTATTATTATACAGGATTTATATAGCGCCAACAGTTTGCGCAGCGCTTTACAATACAAGGAAAACATTACAGTTACAATACAATTCAAGATAAGATGGTAAGGAGGGTCCATGATTGCTATTTGCAAATTAATGAATGGCGACTGTAAGGGCGGTAACAACTTAGCACAAGGGGCGAAGGGGGTTCTTCACAGTAAGATCAGTCAGGGTCCGGAACTCACTGCCACAGGCGGTGATTTCAGCAAATAATGTGGAATTGTTCAAGAAACAATGTACAGGGGTACAGGTAACATACAGGGGTACAGGTAATATACAGGGGTACAGGTAACATACAGGGGTACAGGTAATATACAGGGGTACAGGTAACATACAGGGGTACAGGTACTCCTAGAATGAAATCCTAATAGGTTGGACTTGATGGACTAATGTCTTTATTCAACCTCAAATACTATGTAACTATGTAACTTATTTATTCTTAGGTCCCTAAAGAGAGCACAAGGCTACAAGTTAGGGTTCGTTCACACTAGGGATGCACCGATACTGATACTAGTATCGGTATCGGTGCTTAGCATTTGGGCGAGTACGATGCCTAGCCCGATACTTGGGCTTCCGGTATTAGGAAGCCGGGTAGCGAGTCATTACACCCTGCCCGGCTTCCTGATTGGCCGGGAAGCCGGCTCCATGCTTCCTCGTCGAGCATGGAGCCGGGCAGCGTGTAATGGCCGGGCCAATCAGGAAGCCGGGCAGCGTGTAATGACTTGCAGACCGGCTTCCTGATTGGTCGGGAAGCTGGCCAATCAGGAAGCCAGGCGCCATGTAATGACACAGCCCGTCTCTCTGATTGGCCGGGAAGCCAGCTTTATGCTCCCTCATCACCTTGTGATGAGGGAGCATGGAGCCGGCTTCCCGGCCAATCAGGAAGCCGGGCGCCACGTTATTACACGGCGCACGAGATCCTGACTGGTCAGAAAGCCGGCTCCATGCTTTCTCGTCATCTAGTGACAAGAAGCATGGAGACTGCTTCCCTGCTGATCATTACACGCCACCTGGCTTCCTTAATGGGACTTCCGGTATCGGGGAGTACCGAAAACGTCTGAGATTTAGATCCGCAGCACATTATGGCCACTAGATGGAGCCGAAGAGCATAGGATTTTGCTGTGCTCCTCGGCTCCATCTAGTGGCCATAATGTATTGTGAATCTAAAACTCAGATGTTCGCAGAGCTCTTGTGCTTTATCATGCATTATGTGCATTCCGTTGCCATTCATTTGAATGGCACCCAAAGCAACTACCAGCATGCCAGCAGCGCAACACGTGGCACCTCAATACAGTAATGTGCAACTTTTTTCACCGCGCCACACAGGACTGCAGTACCGCACACTGCACTGCGATATACAGCCACCAGGCAGTGCATCGGGATCACATTTAAATGGATGGCAACACAACGCATTTAACACACGGTAAAGTACAAGAGCTCTGCGAACATCAGATTTTTAGATTCAGCACATTGTGGCCACTAGATGGAGCAGAGGAGCACAACAAATTCCTATGCTCTTCGGCTCCATCTAGTGGCCATAACATGCTGAGACTCTAAAACTCAGAGGTTCGCAGAGCTCTTTGCCTTGCGAACATTTTAGAACTCCTGCTTGTAATAGCACTTCCTGTTGCAGGCCGACAACACATTGCAATTAGCAGTAGCGTTGTCAGCCTTCTGTCAGAGCTCCTTCAGTTGGCAATTGGGCTCCATACCTGATAGACCTCTCTGAGCCCCCCTCTGTGTTGAGTTACACCCAGCATCATCCGACCCACATCCTGTCAGCCCAGGCTGTTATGGACATATACCCCAGAAGCGTATTATCACACCGGCCTGGGCTCATAGTACTAGTACTCCTGGACGGTGCATTATTATTCAAGCACCATTATGTGGGGGATGAGCTGGCCACCACTGCTGCCGAAGAAAAGCAGCACAAGGAACCAAACAGTTGTGCTTCTGAGTTCATGTACCAACATGGGACATGCTGATAGGAGGAGAGAGCAGAGCGGCAGAGAGATGAGTTCATCAGTCCGCTGCTTCTATTTTTACTGCCCAATCACAGGATGGGGGCGGGACCAGACCTGTAAGTGTTTCTTGACTGCAGCAGAGAAAAAAAACAGGTAGTATAAAAAACAGGAAGCATAGGTCGTGGTTGGCAATGTCGGCACTCCAGCTAATGTGGAACTGAACTACAAGTCTCATGAGGCATTGCAAGACTCTGACAGCCACAGGCACAACTCCCAGAGGCATGAAGGGATTTGTAGTTTCAGCATAGCTAGAGTGCCAAGGTTGCCTACCCTTAGGATAGAGTAAGTTTATAACCCCTGTCCCTGGTGGTCAGCTGGTTCTCCAGTACTAGTGTCCCATTGGAAGAGTTCCCATCTATTCCTGTTCCTCAACATTTGGGAGTGCTGAGCAGGGGCGTCCTGAGGCCTGGTGTCACCCAGTCTCTAGATCGGGTCTAGATCGCGCCATCTGATTGACGCCTGCCGGCAGCCATCTTAGTAATGAACGCCGGCAGTGAGAGGAGGGGACGTTCACCCAGCAGGATGAGGTATGCCGCCGGGTCCCCTCCTCTCTCCTGACACTGTCGGGCTCTCAGTCCATGACCGAGTGCCCGACTTTTTAGAGGGGGTTTAATCCTCCTGTCCCATCGCACTCCTGACCGGACAAAAACCCAAATCCAACTGGGTGGGTGCGGTAGTGACAACGGATGCCTCCGTGAAATGTAGATAGATGAAAGTAGTCACTCGCACTCCATGATATTAAAGTCAATGCTGTTTATTAGTCAATAAACAGCATTGACTTTAATATCATGGAGTGCGAGTGACTACTTTCATCTTTTTAGAGGGGGTGACACCAAAATGACTGTCAGTCCTTTTGGTGTCACCGCTGCAATGGTGTCACCCGGGTGCGGGCCGCACCCCCCTTGTGACGCCACTGGTGCTGAGGTTGCCTACCCCAGAAAAAGTGTTGGCTTCGGGTCTGCTGTCATAATGAATGTTTAATCAGTGCAGCTGCATGTATTATTCTTCTGCGGACGGTGTAATCTGTATTTCATATGTATTACACGGTAGAGAAAGGTATCAGAGCCAAAGAAAGGTGACATACGGGCTATACTGCATGTGAACTGGCTGCCAAGTGAGAGAACGTTGAGATCTCTGATGATGGAACGTGAAAATCTCTGATGATGGAACGCTGAGATCTCTGATGGAGGGACGTGAAGATCTCTGATGATGGAACGCTGAGATCTCTGATGGAGGGACGTGAAGATCTCTGATGATGGAACGCTGAGATCTCTGATGGAGGGACGTGAAGATCTCTGATGATGGAACGCTGAGATCTCTGATGGAGGGACGTGAAGATCTCTGATGAAGGGACGTGAAGATCTCCGATGGAGGGACGTGAAGATCTCCGATGGAGGGACGTGAAGATCTCCGATGGAGGGACGTGAAGATCTCCGATGGAGGGACGTGAAGATCTCCGATGGAGGAACGTGAAGATCTCTGATGGAGGGACCTGAAGATCTCTGATGAAGGAACGTGAAGATCTCTGATGGAGGAACGTGAAGACCTCTGATGGAGGGACCTGAAGATCTCTGATGGAGGAACGTGAAGACCTCTGATGGAGGGACCTGAAGATCTCTGATGGAGGAACGTGAAGACCTCTGATGGAGGGACCTGAAGATCTCTGATGGAGGAATGTTGGGATCTCTAATGATGGAACATTGCTGATATCTGATAATGGAATGTTGAGATCTCTGATGATGGAACCCTGCTGATCTCTGATGATGTAACGTTGCTGATCTCTGATGATGGAACCCTGCTGATCTCTGATGATAGAATGTTGAGGTCCCTAACGATGGAACGTTGCTGATCGCTGATGACGGATCGGTTGCGTTCTCTGCTGTTTCCTCTTACCTCTTCCTCTCATTCATTCCCCGGTCTGTTCCTGCATAGATCCCCTCTGACATTACTTCCGCCTGTGTTGGTGTCAGTGGAGTCAGTGTGACGCCTTTCCTCCTCATACGGAGCATGCTCACCCTCTGATCTCCGCTCCCAGAACGTGAAGATCTCTGATGGAGGAACGTGAAGACCTCTGATGGAGGGACCTGAAGATCTCTGATGGAGGAACGTGAAGACCTCTGATGGAGGGACCTGAAGATCTCTGATGGAGGAATGTTGGGATCTCTAATGATGGAACATTGCTGATATCTGATAATGGAATGTTGAGATCTCTGATGATGGAACCCTGCTGATCTCTGATGATGTAACGTTGCTGATCTCTGATGATGGAACCCTGCTGATCTCTGATGATAGAATGTTGAGGTCCCTAACGATGGAACGTTGCTGATCGCTGATGACGGATCGGTTGCGTTCTCTGCTGTTTCCTCTTACCTCTTCCTCTCATTCATTCCCCGGTCTGTTCCTGCATAGATCCCCTCTGACATTACTTCCGCCTGTGTTGGTGTCAGTGGAGTCAGTGTGACGCCTTTCCTCCTCATACGGAGCATGCTCACCCTCTGATCTCCGCTCCCCCCGTGCTGTGGGTTTGTGTTCAGCGCTGACACGCAGGCAGAGGCTCCACCAATCGGCTGATTCCGGGTTCCTCCAGCAGGGGGCGCAGCTGTCTATAGTACTGCACGATGCCAATGCTGCGGAGCTGTACCAATTCTGGGCACATGTATGGAGGGCAGCAGCCATGGCACTCTATGCAGCTCAGGTTTTATGTCACAACATTTCTTAAAGCTGGACTCTGAGCAAAAATAACTGAACACACCAATGAAATGCATAGATGAGAGCTGTGCCACCTGCCAAATAATGTGTATTGCTGCCCATCCAGTTCTGAGATTTTCACAGCTCTGCCACCCAGCACAGCAATGCCTAGCTCTGTGATTGCACACTGAAATCAGAAACAGCAGACTAATGAGCTGATCTCTCTGTCCCTCTGTTGTCTCCTCCTATCAGCATGCTCCTTGCACACCTGATTGGCTCCTCGTCCTTCTTCGCTCTGCCCCATTATGAGTTCTGCTGTACAGGAGGCTGCAAGATTCTGATAGGAAGGCACTAGGACAGGAAGTAAAGACAATTCTCCAATGTGACTGAACATAAGAAGCTGTCAGTGGTTCTTTATCTTCTGCACTCTGTCCAAAATCAAACATAAAAAGCTGGTTATTTTTTTTTTATGTATTAGAAATGACGGGCTTTGTCCTCCCCCTGATCTGTGACAGGTCCGCTTTAGTTCATTATATATAAGGAATAGAAGTGACAGTAGCAGGGAATAGGAATTACATGCAGACTGCAGTTCCGCTCATGGCTAGCAAGTGGCGGCAGACTGGAGCCCGTGGCGTGGGCGGGGCCGGGAACTGTAGTCAGGGAGGGGCGCAGAGCATGCTGGGAGAGGTAGTTTGCTGGGGAAGGCGGAAGTGCAGTGGCAGTGCTAGATTATAGTCATGGGTCGGTGATCGGTTGGGGATTTGTCCGGGACCAGAACAGCGGTGAGTATCGGGTCCGTGCCTGTGATCTGTAGACGGGACAGCCCCGGGGGTGGCAGATCTGCTCCTCAGTGCTCAGCTCAGGTCTCTTCCTGCAGGTTAGATGGAGGTTATCATTGGAAATCCTATAACTTGCTGCTTTCCATAGGGATACATTGGAAGGGTTAAGTGTTGCAATGCCATGAAGATATTAGAATTGGGTGTTTGGTGATCTGTGGCAGGTTGGAGGTGTCAGAGGGCGGTCGGACGACCAGTTTGGTTCCAGAAACGCGCCTGCTCATGGTGGCGGAGCGTACATATTTACGGCAGGGCCGGTCCACCATTGGCTCATAAGTAATAACTATCACCCCCAACAGAGATGGACTGAATTTGAATTGAATTTGCTCAAATTGTGTTTTTTCCCCTTTTGTTGAAGTTCCTGACCAGTCATGTCAGTCCCATAGGCGAGAGATGGCGGCCATTGGATTGGGTGGTAACCCGGTGCCTGTGGGGTCACCACAGCCCCGAATGAGCCGGCCTTTCCTCAAGAAGTCTTCAATGACTGGAAGTGATCATTATGGTCTGTAAATTGCCTCATCCTCCATGGGATTTATTGGGTTTGTGCTGGTTATACCGAGTCTGGGAACAGTAAAACCAGAACAATTCGAGGGGAAGGTCCCTGACACTCAGTATCCCAACAAGGATCAGACAGATGATCCCAGCACAGGAGAGGGGGTGTGCAAACCAGGGGGTTACAGCAAATGTTAGTGTTGGGGTTACAGGCAAGGTTAGGCGTTGGGGTCACAGGAAGGATTAGTGTTGGGGTTACAGGGAGGGTTGGGGTTACACATAGAATTACTGCGGGGTTATGGGGGCTTAGTGCTGGCGTTACAGGCAAGTTCAGTGTTGGGGGTTACAGGAAGGGGTGGCTGTTGGGGGGGTGCAGGAAGGTTAAAGGAAGGGGTGGCTGTCGGGGGTTAAAGGAAGGGGTGGCTGTCGGGGGTTAAAGGAAGGGGTGGCTGTCGGGGGTTAAAGGAAGGGGTGGCTGTCGGGGGTTACAGGAAGGGGTGGCTGTCGGGGGTTACAGGAAGGGGTGGCTGTCGGGGGTTACAGGAAGTGTAGGGCATCACTCTCTGTGACAAAAGCTTAGACATTGGAAACTTCTGTATCCATATTAAATACTGTGACAACTCCATGTTTACTTTTAGGGGTCAAATAACTGCTGAAGAGGCCAGCACAAAGCCATCTTCAGGTTGGATTACATTTGCCTGTAGATATCCCAAGTTTTGCATACAGCGTGGCGGAGTATTCATGGATGGCTGCGATAATCCGGCAGTGTAGGTAGACGCTGGGAGATCAATGTCTGTGTCACAGGAGATGCCATTCCCTCCTACACACACTAGTTGTTGGAGACGATGTACGATTCTGCTGCATTGTCTTCATGTTTTAGAACGTTCATGGCCAGGGGACGGCCAGCTTGGGTTGTCAGTCTGAACCATGGGAGGTCCTAGCTGTACCAAGTCAGGTATCTAGTGACGCTTCGTCTATGTTTACACGTCTTCCGGTGATACATTTGTAACAAAGGTTCTTTTGAATTCTAATGAAGGGTTAATGGAATTCGTCTTCCACAGCCGGATTGGTGATTAGGGTGTTTGTCTTGTTGTGTCAATATCAGGTCACAAGAATTGAAAGCATTTAGGTGCAGCTCATTGAATATCTGTAAAGTCAGTCACACCCATTGTTACGTGGTGGACAAATCCGTGTTTGCTTGATAAACTCGTTTTTTTTTTTTCCACAAGATGTGCGGACTGTAATGGAGACACTTCAGATTCATGACCCTATAATGACTTGGCTGCCACCTCACTAGGTGAAAGGAGATCTCCAGTCTTGGTAAAGTTTGTAGATCTACGTGCGTGTGTTTGGTGGAAAGACCTTGTAAAAGGTGACCATTGACATCAAAGGAAGGGTCTACCTCCTAAACGTGTGTGCTTGGATCACCTGAGACGGGAGGGAGAAGCCAAGGAGTATCACCAGCACTACTTTCCTCAGGGTCAGAGGGCTCCAAAGGTTGAGAGCTCCACAAGTTGATGATAAGTCCAGTATAGATTTAATAATCCTAGGGCTATGACGTGAAAGGTAGGAAGGGGGCTGTGCTATGGAACTGACTCTTCCTTGACTCTTCATTTTTTAGTAAAATTAGAGGCAAATTGCAGGTAGGTGAAGAAAATTGTTAGTGGAAAAAATTGCTAGAAAGCATTTAACATTCTCTAATATTCTTTGCTATTATCTGTTTTTTTTTTAAGTTGGTGTTCAGGTCTCTGTGGGATGTTTGCTGCTGCCCATAGATGTGTGATTTTCTCATCTGATAGGAATGCTGCTTGTCAACCTGAAGTTTTTCTGTAAGCTTATACAGGTCAAGGTTCCCCTATACTGGTCAAGGTTCCCCTATACTGGTCAAGGTTCCCAAGTTTATTTATACAGGACAAGGTCCCCTATGCATGGCAAGGCCCCCTATACAAGATGATATTCCCGTAAAATGATGTCTAGCCAAGAATTCCATGTTTTATTTACACTTTTCAGATAGAGATTTGAAGATGCATCTCCAAGTGGTTACCTGTATAATTGGGAAGGTGATTAGCATCCCAACGCTGAACTTCAGGCAGATATAATGCTAATCAATACAGCTCTATGTTCATGAATACATCATTAAAGCTATTTATTTAAATGCAACTAGGGAAGTACCTGAAATTTACCTGGTATCGTCCTCTCGCAATCCCCTGTACAGTAGACCTCAGACTAGGGGAGGGAGGGGCAGGACTGATAGGCAATAAAGTGTGCTGCATGCAAATGTGCTGGCAAGGAATATTTCCAATCTGTATGTGATGTATAACAACTAAAGCATGGACTATCAAGCACATAAAAAATTAAGTTTGTATGAAGGTTGCAGTAGCGTGTTTGATCCCTGGAATGTAATATTGATTTTATCTGAGGCTCCCTTTGACCACTAGAGGGCGCACACGCAGTTCCGTAGATGAAGTATAATCATGAAAATACTCCGTCCTTCCTATAAATGCATTTGAGAGTTGCCCTTTAAAAAATGAGTAATGTAATTGTTGAATTGTGTGACAACACTAACGCTAATCCTGTTGGTCTTTGTTAAACAGGGTCTGGTTGACCACACCGATGCCCTATGAATCCCTACACACTACTGGAATGTAAAGAATCTATGAGCCCCTTGCGCATCAGTGTGGGTGGCCTTCCTGTTCTGGCCTCCATGACAAAGACTGCAGACCCCCGATTCCGGCCACGCTGGCGTGCCATCTTGCTCTTTGGGGTGGTCCTGGTGCTGCTCCTATTGCTGCTATGCTTCCACCGGTCTTCATATGCCCGCACTGCAGTTCCCAACGCCCACAACTGGTTGGTCCAGCCTCTTGCGGGAGATCTGTATAATGACACCTACCCGCTTACCCCTCCCCATAGGACGCTAGACGGACTGCGCTACCAAATCGCCATCATCGCCGACCTGGACACTGAGTCTCGCAGCACCAAAGACCACACCTGGTTCAGCTACCTGAAGAAAGGCCACTTGACCCTGTTCAATAGCGGAGACCGGGTTGTGGTGGAATGGGACAAGGAGGACACTGTTCTAGAGACTCACTTGGCGGAGAAGGGACGTGGGATGGAGCTCTCCGAGTTAATAGTCTTCAATGGAAAGTTGTATTCTGTGGACGATCGCACCGGGGTGGTCTACCGGCTGGAAGGCAGCAAGGCCGTGCCATGGGTTATACTCACCGATGGTGATGGCACAGTGGATAAAGGTGAGTCCCTTAAAGATAACCTGTTTTGAGACCGCATGCCAAGATTAGGGTGCCCATTTTAAAAATGTTGGGATTTCTTATCTTCCCAAGACAGTTCTCCTTCTGTTGGCAAGTGCAGTAAAAACATTGGTGGTGTCAGGCAGGAGCAGAGTGGAAACGTTGGTCAACTTAAACCAAACCTTGCCTATTAGTACTTGAAAAATGTTTATTTTCCTTACCCCTGCCTTCCACAAGTGTGACTTCGTTACCAGTGTGATTCCTGGGGGGCCAATAAGTAACCCAGATCTTGTGAGAACACACTCCATTATAGTGCCAAGGCATCTTCTCCTGGGGGGGCCAATAAGTAACCCAGATCTTGTGAGAACACACTCCATTATACTGCCAAGGCATCTTCTCCTGGGGAGGGCCAATAAGTAACCCAGATCTCTTGAGAAGACATTTCAGTATACTGCCAAGGCATCTTCTCCTGGAGGGCCGATAAGTAACCAAGATCTCTTGGGAACACACTCCATTATACTGCCAAGGCATCTTCTCCTGGAGGGCCGATAAGTAACCAAGATCTTGTGAGAAGACACTCCATTATACTGCCAAGGCATCTTCTTCTGGGGGGCCAATAAGTAACCCAGATCTTGTGAGAAGACACTCCATTATACTGCCAGGGCATCTTCTCCTGGAGGGCCAATAAGTAACCCAGATCTTGTGAGAAGACAGTCCAGTATACTGCCAGGGCATCTTCTCCTGGAGGGCCAATAAGTAACCCAGATCTCTTGAGAAGACAGTCCAGTATACTGCCAGGGCATCTTCTTGCAAGATTTGGACTGCTCTTCATTCCCCGGCATCTTGCCCTCAGGACCATGACAGCATCTCCCTAGGCAAGGATAGGTTAAGGTATCTATTTCCTTATAGGATCTTTTTTTCAAGTACCATTAGGCAGCAATTTGTAAAAGGGAAGGGGGCCCAGTCTTAATAAGCGGACATTGCATCTGCTTAAGGGCTTGTTCACACCATGTCCATTAAGCTGCGTTTTCTGTACACACCTGCACATGTATGCTGCGAATAGGGCACATAGAAAATAATTGCTTTCTATGCCCCCTGTTCACACCATACATGTTCGGTGGTGTGCAGAAAAATGCACTTCCAACGGACATGGTGTGCTTTGCAAAGAAGTAGGCTTTGTCATGACATGGAGCTTGCCCAAAGCTGAGGATTCTCTACCTGCCCCTTTGTGGGAGTCTGAGCAGCAGTCACCAAGCACCCGGTGCTGCAACATGAAAGGAAAGGCAGGGGATCGCATGGTCCCCCATAGCCGGAAGTAGCACGTTTCCCTGCAGCTGAATGGAGCAGCGGAGGAGAGAAGGAAAGGTCAATGTATGTCATGGGAGGGCGTTTCAATGAACCTGCTACTTTCCCCTTAATTAGTAAAGCTCAGGTTCGGCTAGGGGTGGCGTGGTGTGTGGAAAAAAAACTCTTCAACAGCAGTATGCAGTGGGAGGGACAAGACCTGTCATTTTTTTTTTTTTTTTAACTGCAGCTGAGAAAATCAGGTCTGCTGCCTGCTAGATAGGGCAGAGCTGTGCAAACCGAAGGTCTGAATGGACAGAAGTGTAGAACCGCTCCCTTATATGTATTTAATCTGTGCATTTAGCAGTGTGTCTGGGGTTCAGCTTTAGGTGTCGTTGGACTTTGTGCGTATAATTATGTGGCTTTCTTTCTCCAGGTTTTAAAGCGGAGTGGTTGGCAGTAAAGGATGAACTTCTGTATGTCGGCGGGCTGGGGAAGGAGTGGACCACAACGACGGGGAAGGTGCTAAATGAAAACCCTGAGTGGGTTAAAGTGGTTGGACCCCGTGGGGATGTTCAGCACCATAGCTGGGTATTAAATTGAGCTTCAGTCTTGGGTGGATATGACAGCCATAAAAAAAGGAATTGAGTCTGAATATGTAACCATATGGCTTAGAGTGCCTCAGCTAAGTCCTATTTCTAAGTCCTGTCCTATTTCTTTCTTGGGGAGACACTGGAGTGTCTTGCTGGGCACCAGTTCCTCAGCACGGGACTTGTTTCTCCTATTACATTCTTTATGCAGTACAGTGATTGCATGAGAGGAAGGTCGGCCCTTTACTGGCAGCCTCAGAAGGAAGAACACCAATGTCACTTTGTTACTCCAGCCCTCATTCCCATGTAAATTCCCTAACGTTAGCGTTAAGCCCACCCACTCTCTTCTCCCCAGACCAATGAGGCCTCAATGGTGCTTACCTCCAGCAGGCATTACGTAGCCCTAAAGGTGGGACATTCCAGCCCTTAAAGAAGTATTATCACCACTTTAAAATCCTTGTTGAATCCTCCATAGGACCAGGTCCATGTAGCACTTGGTCCTGTACTGATCCATGCTGTGCATATATACCGTAGTATGAGAACTTGGCTGCTGAAGTGTTCTCAAATTTGTGATGAGAGGAGGTGGGCATAGCTCTACAGTCGGGGAAGGTGAGGTATCCATGTGTTCATCCTTTTATTGGGAGCTCCCTGGGTGTATGATACAGGTAGCTGCAGACATGTTGTGGTCTTAAGGACATGTTTGCTTAGAGAGAAAGGGGTGTGTGTCCCTCCTCTGGGTCCTTCAGCTGTTTACTTAATAGCAGCTTACTGTTCACATTATATTGAGTAACTGACTTGGGAAGACATGGTAGAGAGCTGCATATGGCAAAAATGAAATATTCAATGTTTCATAGCTGCACTCTAACCTCCTGCAGTCTTCGGGTTGGTCTGATGACATTACCGTTTTTTCCTTAATGGTGGGTTGCCCTTCCTCCTTGACTGACATGACCTGCAAGCCCTGCTCATTCCAGAAGTACTGTAAACTCATGATAATTACATTCCCCCATGGCCAGGTCCATGACAGCCTAGGTTCACAGAAAGTGGATTAAAGGAGAACTATGAGATGAGTGATGTCCACTCACCTCATAGTTCTAAGCCGACCTGTGACAATGAGACTGTCACAGGTCGGCTCAGTAGATCGGGAGGTGAGGGAACACATACCGGGTTCCCTCACCTCTCGATCCTGTCACGGCTCTCTGCTGTGACAGGGGAGGGGCTGGATTCCCCTCTCCCCGCTCCGATCTGCCAGAGCTGACTGGCGGAACGGACGGGGGAGGGGGCGGGTACAGCTGGCTCTGCCTCTAGATAGGCAGAGCCAGCTGTCACTCACGCAGCTGGGCGGATCCCGTCATCTACGTCGGGATCCGCTCCAGGTGCGGCATCTCAGTATATAGAGAGCTGTAGCTCGCGGTATACTGAGCTTAGGGTAACGGGAGGACGCTAGTTTGTGGCCTCCCGTTACCCCAAGGAGAACTATGGGGAAAAACACTCTCCTTTAAATAATGCTGGCTGTCATTGAAACCAGAAGACCGGTGACATCTAGTGGCAGAGAAGTAGCACTACAGGTGACTGCCTCGGATTCGTGAGTATTGCAGCTTTTTTATGGTCCTGAATAGGGATGCACCGATACCGGTATTTTTTTCCCCAGTACTTACCGATACCGGAAGTCCCACTAAGGAAGCCAGGCGTCGTGTAATGACACGCCACCCGGCTTCCCGATTAGCAGGGAAGCCGCCCCCATGCTTCTCATCGCTTGGTGACGAGAAAGCCAATCGGGAAGCCGGGCGGCGTGTGATGACACAGTGCCCGGCTTCCTGATTGGCCGGAAAGCCGGCTCCATGCTCCCTGGTCATGAGGTGACAACAGAGCATGAAGCCGGCTTCCCGGCCAATCAGAAAGCCGGGCGCCGTGTCATTACACGCGCGTCTGGCTTCCTGATTGGCCAGCTTCGCGACCAAGTACGAAGCTGGGCAGCGAGTCATTACACGCTTCCCGATTGGCCGGGAAGACGGCTCCATGCTCCCTCGTATACCGGAAGTATCAGGCTAGGCATCTGAGCATTTGGGCGAGTACCGGTACTGGCCCAAATACTCGGCACTGATATCGATACAAGTATCAGTATCGGTGCATCCCTAGTCCTGAACATGAGAAAATATATACAACCATTTTGTGTCCTTCTAAAGTAAACGGTTTACGTTATGCATTTGCTCAAAAGTGTGAACTATGTTCTTTTCCCCCCCCTGCAGGTTACTTGATCCATGAGTCCGCTGCGTGGAGCGACTCTCTGCACAGCTGGTTCTTCCTGCCCCGTCGGGCCAGCAAAGAACGGTACAGCGAGAAGGAAGACGAGCAGCGCGGAGCCAACATCCTGCTACGGTCCTCGGCCGACTTCTCGGACATTTCCCTTTCCCACGTGGGCACCCAGATCCCCACCCACGGCTTCTCCTCCTTTAAGTTTATCCCGGGCACAGATGACCAGATCATCGTGGCGCTCAAGTCGGAGGAAAATAACGGCCAGGCGGCCACCTACATCACCGTCTTCATCCTGGATGGCCGAGTCCTCCTTCCAGAGACGAAGATTGGGGACGTTAAATATGAAGGAATCGAGTTTATCTGATAAGGGCACACTCCAGCCAAACTTGAAAAGCTAGCATGGACTGACGGACAGAAAACACAGCCAACTTTCCCAGGGTTATTCTTTTTGTTTTTTGGTTTTTTTTTTTTTTTTTTTAACCATGCCCATGCTTGATTACACTAGACCACCCCTCTGGGTAAAACTGTGTGGTTCCTGGTGTTCTGGGAACACCATGTTGAACTATGATTCTGAAAGCCGCGGCGCGTTTCTCAACTCCACCCATCGCGATCTCTATGAAGTCTTAGTTATGCCCATCAGCAACCATTCAGAAATTTAGAGAGGAAGAGTGCAAAAAACTGGCAAGAGGCTACAGGCCTAGGAAAGGTAAACTATGCCATAGGCAAAGCAACAGGTACACTTGACTGGTGCCCTCCCCAGCTGCACATTGACGCCTTCCCATTGCCACCCCATCGATGTGTGCAGCCAACAGGCGTGAAAAGATATGCCTGAGGCGGGTCTCCTTAATGGTGCAGTCACATGGGGGCGAGAAGGGTGTCCTCAGGGGTGCGTCCCATGGGGGCGAGGAGGGGCTCCTCAGGGGTGTGTCCCAGGGGGCCGAAGAGGGGGTCCTCTGTGCTTCCGTCACAGGAAGATACATATGTGCAGCTGGGTAGAGAGGCAGTTCGATAAACCTGTTGTGCCCTCCATAGGCAAAGCACAAGTTCACTTTAAGACCCTTCTAAAAGCTCTGTTCAGTCTGACACAGGACAATTCTACACAACCATACTAAAGCAGAACTCCAGGCAAAGACATTTTACCTGCCATAGGATTTGTAATTCTGCTCAGCCAGCCTTGTGGATCATACAATTGTCACACTCCTAAACCCCGCTATTACCTCTTGCATCTTCCAGCTCAATGGACTTTGAATGAGCGTCATCACACAGCAGACTCCAGGCTGGGGACATAGGAAACTGCACTGTGGAAGGGTGCATGAATCACAAGACTGACCGAACAAAACTAGAAATCATTTTGCAGATAAAGCACGTCCGATAAATATGTCCTCTCTCTCAGCCGGGTGGGATGAAAGAGTAATTGGCAGAGGGATAAAAAAAAAGGGAAAAGGGGGAGAGTGTCTGATCATTGGCATTGAACAAATGTTTGTAAAAACAAAATTTTAAGTAAAAAAAAAAATATGAAAATATATTAATCCAAAAAAACGGAATCTGATCTCTCGTGTCCATTAAATATAAAAGACAAGATTGTGTCACCTTGTGTACCAAATACATCCGGCCTACAAATCGCGTGCGCCTGAGAAGCCGCAAAAAACTACAATAGCAAATGTGACCGTTTAAAAGCCAAAGTGTGTGTGATGGTGTGTGTGAAGGCGTGATGGTGTGTGTGAAGGCGTGATGGTGTGTGTGAAGGCGTGATGGCGTTTACCTACGCAAGTGCGTCCTAACTGTACTTGTAGGAACGTGTGTGAAACGGGGAGAGGTTGGGAATAATTTTGCCCCTTGTTTGTGGCGGAGAGGGGGAGTTGAATAGAAAATATTTTTTACTTGCATTACTGTCATAAGGGGGGCTGACAAGCTGCCCCCCCCCCCCCTTTCCCTCGTGTAATAGGAAAAAGACAGTGACGGGTGCCCTTTTATGGACACTCTGGGGGTCTGTTCTGCTATGTTAGATCTGTTACTGCAGACACTGCAGATTGGGGGTAGAGCGTCCTCGAGCTACAGCTTACCTGGCTTCTTCCACTAGGATAATCCTGGCCAGAACACTATCTGCATGGAGTCTGTATGTTCTACATATGCTTATGTGGGCTTCCTCCTGGGTATTCTGACTTCCTCCTTGTTTCCTCCAGTTACTCTGGATTCTTCCCAGTAATCCGGTTTTTATCTGGGTACTCTGGTTTCTTCCCGCTACTCTGGTTTCCTCTTGGTTTCTTCCTGGTATTCTGGTTCCCTCCGGGTACTCTGTTTTTGTCTGGGATTCTTCCGGGTACTCTGGGTTTCCTCTTGGTTTCTTCCTGGTATTCTGGTTCCCTCCGGGTACTCTGTTTTTGTCTGGGATTCTTCCGGGTACTCTGGGTTTCCTCTTGGTTTCTTCCTGGTATTCTGGTTCCCTCCGGGTACTCTGTTTTTGTCTGGGATTCTTCCGGGTACTCTGGGTTTCCTCTTGGTTTCTTCCTGGTATTCTGGTTTTGTCTTGGTTTTCTCCGGGTACTCTGGGATTCTTCCTGGTACTCTGGTTTCCTCTGGGAACTCTGGTTTTGTGTTGGTTTCTCCCCGGTACTCTGGTTTTGTCTGGGTTTCTTCTGGGTACTCTGGGATTCTTCCCGGTACTCCTGGTTTCCACCTGGTACTCTGATTTTGTCTTGGTTTCCTCCAGGTTTCTTCCTGGTACTCTGATTTCCTCTGGGTTTCATCTCGGTACTCTGGTTTTCTCTTGGTTTCTTCCTAGTACTCTGTCTCCGGGTACTTTGGTGTCCTCCCGGTACTCTGGTTTCCTCTTGGTTTCTTCCCAGTACTCTGGTTTCCTCCCAAGCTCCAAAGACATACTGGTAGGTCAACTGACTCTTCTCTAAGTTGGCCCTCGTATATGTGTGTGTATATGTGAGATGGGTACCTTTTTTAGATTGTAAGCTCCTTGACAGCAGGCCTTGATATGAATGAATAGTATGTGAATTTGGCTCTATATAAATAATACTGCTCCTGTGACCCCCCCCCCTAAAGGGCTCACAGCTGAGCACTTCCAAGTGCATTCAGCTCAGGGGAGATCAGTGAATGGTATTTCGCACCTCTCTTACCCCTCTCCATCCTGAATCTTCCCTTGGTCCCGGGCCCATTTGAGCACAGGCCCCAAGAGGTGGGAATGGGCTTTGCAGAGCTAATATGCCAGGGAGCTGTCAACAACAGCAGGGCAGAGTGCCTGGCATGAAGAGCCCTCGAGAGGACACCGCACATATGACTTTCAACTGTTCATTTCCCAGTTTTGCTGCAATTCTGCTTTACTGATGGAGTGGACCTTCTATGGTTTGCACTGTTTCCTGGGCAGAATCTGATTGTACTGGTGGGCCGGCATAATCCTGACACAAGGCTCAGCATGTGCTGGAATGTGAGTGTAGGTTACCTCCAGTGAAGAGATAAAGGCAGCTGACATTTAAAAGGTTGGGCTTGGCTCCGCCCCTTTCCACGCCCCATAACTCACACGGACTCTTAAATAAATGTGTCAAATAAAGTGCTCCCTGCACATAAAGCATGAAATGCCCACACCGCCGATTTTCTTCTATATAATGCAAAGCAACTGCTGGCCGAAGAACCTTCAGAATCCGACACTTCCAGGAGTGTCGATTTCCAGGTCCCCCTGCTGCGGTCGTTGGTTCGATCCGTGAAAATGTTGTCACAACTGCGTCCTATAGTAATGTAGAGGCAGGCAGGAGGAACCACTGAGAGCAGAGGGGAGAACTAGGATATGGTTACACCTGGACGTGGCAGGCTCAGCAGAGATGGCTTTGCATTGGGAGAGGTTTTAATGTCTTTTTAACTTTTTTTGCATGGAAAACTTTAGGGCAGGTGTAGGCAAGCCCTGGCCCTCCAGCTGTGGTGTGACTACACAACCAGAGGCATGATGGGATTTGTATTTAACCACAGCTGGGGAAACAAAACAAAAATCATAGCTACTTGTCCACCAAAACTGTATTAGCATTCCTTCTATACAACTGTTGTGATAATGGGGCAAAAAAATGAATGTTCTCAGTGTAATTTCTCTTCTGGTCAAATGTTCAATGGGGCAAAAAATTCACATTATGGCCACTAGATGGAGCTGAGGAACACAGGAAATGAATAGATGTTAGTAAGGGGATACAATTCAAGAGGACACTAAAGAGAATGAGCATATAAATGTAACCATTGCTCTCCCCGTAGTGTCAATGGTTACATTTATACGCTGATTCCCTCCAGCGTTCTCTTGATTTGTCCCATTGTATCCTATTACTAACATGTATTTAGTTCCTGTGATCCTCGGCTCCATCTAGTGGCCATGTTGTGGTATTTATAGTCACACTGTTCTTCGGGAAGGATCCTATTGAAGAATGTCGACAAGGAGGGAAAGTAAACTAAGAACATTCGATATTTGCCCCATTCTCACAACCGCTGAGTAACTCGCACAGAGCGAATGTACCCGCGGTCCTCTTGGAGGAGGAATGGGTTGTGCAATTTTTTTTACAAACAGACTTTGTGTATGTCTGGACCACATCTCAATCCTGTCAATTACATCTCTGCAATAGATGCAAATGTCCCATGTCTTGTCCCTTTAAAACCCAACCCTGCGAATGCATAAAAATACCCGCTGGTCTGCCAGAAATCCAGTGAGCTTCTAACTCTGTGTACTGTGCTGCTGTGTTTCAGTTCTCCCAGTGCATGGGCAACTCTGGCCCTCCAGCTGTTGTGGAACTACATGTCCCATGAGACATTGAAAGACTGACAGTTACAGGCATGACTCGCAGAGGCATGTCGGGCTTCGTAGTTAAAGCACAGCTGGAGGGTTGGAGATTTCCACCCCTGGCCTAGGGTGACACCGCTGCTCCTCCATAGACACAGTGCACTTTGTGTTGTCACCCTGGAACAGGAAGTGTGTTGTTGGCAGGATCACCAGTTGAGGAAAAAAAGAAACCAAAGCTTGAAAAAAGAAACAATGCAGCCGCCACATCTAAGGATTGGTAAGCTGCAATGTATGACATGTTTATTCTGTGGTTTAGATCCACTTTAAACGACGGAGTCTCTTTAACATGATGATGTCCAATAGAGAGGTGCAGTGGGTGGAGCCAGACCTGAGGTTGATGTCAGACGATTTATGGCTATTATATGCTTGGGATGGGTCAGGATTGTGACAGGTTAGCTTTAATTTCCATTGAACAGAACTGACAGGAGCCCGCTCACTGGGTTGGATGTTGATTGGTCCACGTTTCATTTCACCACAAAGCTCCGCCTGTAACAGCTTGGACCTATGCAGCAAAGATGCAATCTGTTTCACGCCCTTAAATTGTTCTGGAATGTCCCCCCCAAAAAAGATCAAAGTGTGATGTGAATGATTACATGATCTTTTATTAAACATATTTTTAATACATATTGCATCGGTTCTTTTAATTAAAAAATAAAATATATATATATGCACTATATTGTCATAAGTATTTGGCCCCTCCCCCTCCAAATCATGTGATACAGATGTTCCAATCATCTCCATGGCCCCCGTTGTATAGGATGAGGCACCTCGGCATGCAGACGCTTCTACAAACATTTGTGAAAGAATGGGTCGCTCTCAGGAGCTCAGTGACTACAAGCGTGGTACCGTGATAGGTTGTCACCTGTGCAATAAGTCCATCCGTGAAATGTCCTTGCTACTAAATATTCAGCAGTCACCTGTCAGCGGTATTATAACAAAGTGGAAGCAACTGGGAACAACAGCAACTCAGCCAGGAAGTGGTAGGCCACGTAACATGACAGAGCGGGGTCAGCACCTGCTGAAGCGCACAGTGCGCAGAAGTCGCCAACTGTCTGCAGAGTCAATAGCTACAGACCTCCAAACTTCATGTGGTCTTCAGATTAGCACAACAACAGTGCGTAGAGAGCTTCATGGAATGGGTTTCCATGGCCGAGCAGCTGCATCCAAGCCTTACATTTGGGGTGGTGGAACTTGACTGGCCTGCACAGAGTCCTGACCTCAACCCGATAGAACACCTTTGGGATGAATTAGAGCGGAGACTGCGAGCCCGACCTTCTCTTCCAACATCAGTACCTGACCTCACAAATGGTCATTTTTCGTGGCTGAGTTGCTGGTGTTCCCAGTTGCTTCCACTTTGTTATAATACCAGTAACAGGTGACCGTGGAATATTTAGTAGCAAGGAACTTTCACGGAACACCTGAATCCAATGATTTGGAGGGGCGTCCCAATACTTTTGGCAATATAGTGTATCTTCTGATGGTAAATGTAAGATTAAATGCTCTTTTTCTGCCCCTTTGTAAGAATAGCCCCAATGTAAAGCCCCATTCATTGGTATTTATTGGAGGTCAAACGCCATCTAGTGGCCACTTTATAAATTACATTTAGTTCAGTGGGAATGCCATGTTACTGGTGCTGTGTCAGAGGTTTGTAGTTGATGCCGGTGTTGGGTGACCCACTTGGCGAAGGCCGCCATACTTACCTGAGAATGAAGCTCCACTGGCTTTGCAACCTTAAAGGCCAATGCCAGCTTGAGCAATAAATTAGGTGGATCACCCAGCAGCTCCTTAAATGTAGTGGCGTCACAAGGGGGGTGTGACACCACCTGTGACAGGTGACACAGTGTCAGGAGAGAGGAGGGGACCTGGCGGCATACCTTATAACGCTGGGTGAATGTCCCTTCCTCTCTCTGCCGGCGTCAATTAGATGGCCGCCAGGAGGGATAAAGGGGGTGACTCGCCCCATCGGCCACGTGTCCCTAAGCTGACACCACACATAGGTTGCACTGGATGGACCTGTGTCCCCTTATCTACTATGGAACTATGTATGTGACTTATAGGTAAAGAGAAGCTTCACCGCTCCGTCCAACACTGGCTTCGGACCCCCGGGTGCATGTGGGTGCTGGTCAGGAGCCGGCCACCTACGACTAAGTCTGTATGGCTGAAACACGTCAAAGGGGGGAGGCCATTGGGTGGGCAGTCCCGTCATGCTGGAAGTCTGGATTAAACTATTGGACTAGTAAATATTGGTGTGCGGCTTTTCCTTTTCATGTATGTGACTTAAAGACATTATCTCGCTGCTAGAAAACATTTACCTTCACCGGCCGCCCCACCCTCCTGCGTCATTGCTTAACCAGACGCACGCCAACTGTTTCTTGTATGTGATAACTTCCTGCTCTGCAATAGCTCGGTCTTCTCCAGAACGTGACGGTTGGAAAGGAAATCAAATTTCAGGTTCTGCAAAAAAAAACGTTACCCAAAACATTCACCCGACCGGCGTTGTGTGAATGGTCCATTCTGGGCCAATGTATCTGCTTTCCACGGTCCTGTTGAAGGACTTTGCCAGAGGAAACCAATCCACACTGAAGGCTAGGCTCCAGTGACATTGGCCAGTTTTGTCCCCCCCTCCCCCCATTTGTGGTTGAACAGTAGGAAGCATCTCTAGATCCCATCGTAGGTTCTTCTCAGTTCTTCTGATGACTGTTGGCGTCGGGTTCTCATACTTTTGGCAAATGAAAGCATGGGGTCTATCAGGTCATAGGAAGTTCTAGGGTCTCCGGTGAAGGGGAACTGGTAATGCTGCCGGTAAAAGATATTTTTGGCATCCTTGAGGTAACAGTTTGGTGAAGGACCTTCTCTGTTCTGGCATGACTGAGTCCCTGTGGACATAGCCAGCTCCATATAGACTTTGATGGGTTTGGTGTAGAGGAACTGGAGTGGTCTTCACAGAGCCCTGACTTCAACCCTACTGAGCACCTTTGGGATGAACTAGAACCCCAACTGCGATCCGAGTCTTAAGTCCAACATCAGTACCTGACCTCACAAATCCTCTTCTGGCTGAATGGCTACAAATCCCCCCCTCCCAAATCTAGTGGAACCTTCCCAGGGGAGTGGAGGCTGCTATAGCCGCAAGGGGGAGCCAAATCCATATTAATGGCCCAGAATTTGGGATGTGATGTCCAACCAGCTCATATAGATGTGACCATCAGGGGTCCATCCACAAACTTTTGGCCATAGTGCGTATGGGGCTGTCACAGAGGACTGCCATGGCAGGGGGTCTGCTAGGACTGCCAGAAAGGACTGTCATTGCAGGATGTTCTGTTAAGATTGCCAAAAAAGACTGTCCTTGGTAGGACTGGCATTGTGAGGACCACCACAGTAGAGCTGTCATTGCAGGGTCTCTGTTAGGACTACCCTGAAGGACTGTCATTGCAGGGTGTCTGTAAGACTACCATAAAGGACTGTCACTGCAGGATGTCTGCTAGGACTGCCACAAAGGACTGTCCCTGTAGACTTTTTATCAGGACTGTCATTGCAATCTTTCTGCTAGGACCACCACAGTAGGACTGTCATTGCAGGGTCTCTGTTTGGACTGCAACAAAGAGCTGTCACTGCAGGGTGTCTGCTTGAATCACAATAAAGGACTGTCATTGCAGGGTCTATACTAGGACCACCAGAAAGGACTGTCATTGCAGAGTCTATACTAGGACCACCAGAAAGGACTGTCATTGCAGGGTCTATACTAGGACCACCAGAAAGGACTGTCATTGCAGGGTCTATACTAGGACCACCAGAAAGGACTGTCATTGCAGGGTCTATATTAGGACTACCAGAAAGGACTGTCATTGCAGGGTCTATACTAGGACCACCAGAAAGGACTGTCACTGCAGGGTCTATACTAGGACCACCAGAAAGGACTGTCATTGCAGGGTCTATACTAGGACCACCAGAAAGGACTGTCATTGCAGGGTCTATACTAGGACCACCAGAAAGGACTGTCATTGCAGGGTCTATACTAGGACCACCAGAAAGGACTGTCATTGCAGGGTCTATACTAGGACCACCAGAAAGGACTGTAATTGCAGGGTCTATACTAGGACCACCAGAAAGGACTGTCATTGCAGGGTCTATACTAGGACCACCAGAAAGGACTGTCACTGCAGGGTCTATACTAGGACCACCAGAAAGGACTGTCATTGCAGGGTCTATACTAGGACCACCAGAAAGGACTGTCATTGCAGGGTCTATACTAGGACCACCAGAAAGGACTGTCATTGCAGGGTCTATACTAGGACCACCAGAAAGGACTGTCACTGCAGGGTCTATACTAGGACCACCAGAAAGGACTGTCATTGCAGGGTCTATACTAGGACCACCAGAAAGGACTGTCACTGCAGGGTCTATACTAGGACCACCAGAAAGGATTGTCATTGCAGGGTCTATACTAGGACCACCAGAAAGGACTGTCACTGCATGGTCTATACTAGGACCACCAGAAAGGACTGTAATTGCGGGGGTCTATATAGGACTGTCACTGTCACAATGGACTGCCACTGCTCTGGCAATGTCTGGCTTCCAGGATCTGTTGTCATCTCTTTGTAGAGATTCCTCCAGGGACAGTCCCATACAGACCCCCTGCCCTGTCCTCCTTTGTCCCAGTCCTCATCTTGTTCTGTGCTGTGAAATGTCCCCAGATACGAGGAAAAGTTGATGGCTGAGACGTTGTCACCTCCTCCCGGGCTGTGAGTGACAAGCGTGTGTCTGCAGCATCCGATCCCCCCATCCCTCCTCCGTCATCTCCATCCCCGTCACCCAGCAGCAGAGGGTCCTGGCCGGCTGCCCAGGAGGAGGAGTCAGATCCCCGGAGCACCAGGCGAGGCGTAGACACAAGACACAGCCCGGGACCTTCCAGCTCAGCTCCGCTCTCCCCGGGACCTACATGCGGCATTGAGAATGCGCTCGGCCCCGGTCTCCGGCCTCCTGGCCCCCGTGGCCCTTCTGTTCCTTCTCTGGTCCTCGGATCGCCTGGCTGACGCCTGCAGCTGCTCCCCCGTGCACCCTCAGCAGGCCTTCTGCAACGCTGACATAGGTGAGGCCAGCCGGAGCCGACCCGGCCGATCGCAGCTGTGCAGCGCAACAAGCGGCTGCGCTGGAAGTTGGCATCTGGCGCAGCTGGGCACAGGCTGGCATGGTAGATGGTGATGGAGGATGACGATGAGCACATCTCATGGCCCATGATGGGGAAGCCTTGCTGGCCCATTTTTTGGGAGAGATCGCAGGTCTTTGAAGCCAGATGTGTGATTGAGCCTGGCTTACATCACATTGATACAATGTAGACTTTATGTGCATTGGGATCTGCGATGCTTTATAGGGATAGATGCCGAGATTGGACACCGGGGTGGTTAAGCTTCGCTGCTCAACCTCATTTATGTACTTTTCTGGCACTTTAAACTTTGTAGGTGAAGGAGGTGGCCATTCCAAAATCCGATCTGATGGCCCATTTATGAAAGCCCCGCTGGCCCTATTTTGGGAGACATCGCAGGTCTTGATGAGTCCTGATGAACATCACATTGATACAATGTAGACTTTATGTAGCAATTCTCTATTATTTCAATTGGATCTGTGATGCTTTATAGGGATACTGGCAGAGATTTGACACCATGGTGGTTAAGCTTTGCTCCTGAGTCTAGGCTTTGGCTGGTCATACACATGGGCAATTTTCTAGAACTTTCTGCTTTGTAGGTGATGGGGGCTGATAGTTCCTAAATCAGATCTTTGGGGAAGCCTTGTTGACCCATTTTGGGAGTGATCAGGGGACTTTTAAAAGCTAGGTGTTTCTGATGATGAGTTCTGATGGGCATCACATTGATGCAATGTAGACTTTATGTAGCAAGTCTCTATTATTGTAATTGGATCTGATATGCTTTAAAGGGATAGATGCAGAGATTGGACACCACGGCGGTTAAGCTTTGCTGCTCAACCTTTCCACTGTCCATTTATATACTTTTGTGGCACTTTAAAGTTTGTAGGTGAAGGAGGTGGCCATTCCAAAATCAGATCTGATGGCCCATTTATGAAAGCCTTGCTGGCCCTATTTTGCGAGAGATCAGGGGTCTTCTCAAAGCTAGACCTAGGATGACAATGGTCACTCATAGTATTGTATTTGTGGAGGAGCAGCGTTGTCACCCTAAACAAAAGCAGTGTTGTCACCCTAGACAAGAATAGTGTTGTCACCCTACAAAAGAGCAGTGTTGTCACCCTTGGCAAGATCAGTGTTGTCACCCTAGGCAGGATCATCATTGTCACCCTAGACAAGAACAGTGTTGTCACCTAGACAAGAGCAGTGTTGTTACCCTGAGCAGTGTTGTTACCCTAGGCAGGGTCAGCGTTGGCACCCTAGACAAGAGCAGTGTTGTTACCCTAGACAAGAACTGTGTTGTCACCCTAGACAAGAGCAGTGTTGTTACCCTAGACAAGAACTGTGTTGTCACCCTAGATAAGAGCAGTGTTGTCACCCTAGGCAGGAGCAGTGTTGTCACCCTAGATAAGAGCAACATTGTCACCCTAGGCAGGAGCAGCGTTGTCACCCTAGATAAGAGCAGTGTTGTCACCCTAGATAAGAGCAGTGTTGTCACCCTAGGCAGGAGCAGCGTTGTCACCCTAGATAAGAGCAGTGTTGTCACCCTAGATAAGAGCAGTGTTGTCACCCTAGGCAGGAGCAGCGTTGTCACCCTAGATAAGAGCAGTGTTGTCACCCTAGGCAGGAGGACAGACGTTGGTGATACCACAAATCTTTCCTGATATTGCATTTAGGACTGGTGCTCAGCAACTGTTCAGAATTCACCTCCCATATTCGGTTTTGTTTTGTGAAACTGACGCTTTCTTTTATGTCTCATTGTGTCCATTCAGCATGCCATCCATATAAGAATCAGAGTTCACTTCTGGATGGGTACCCGTGGCAGGAATCTATCTCTCTCTCTCTATCCCTATCTATCTATCTATCTATCTATCTATCTATCTATCTATACCTATCTCTCTCTCTCTCTCTATCTATCTCTCTCTCTCTATCTATCTCTCTCTCTCTCTATCTATCAATCTATATTCTCTCTCTCTCTCTCTCTCTCTCTCTCTATCCCTATCTCTCATCTATCCTTTTTCTATCCCTGTCATCATTGATGGGTCCTCCTGTTTTTGGGAGGTACATTCTGTGTATTGTGGAGTTGCTCAGTTAAGGTTTAGTTGAGCGCGGCCTCCTCATACGAGGGGAGGCCAATAAGTTCTTTCCCTCACCATGATCTAGATGTGGCGGGGATCTGGAATTCTGCAGGTTTATAGGTTGATATCTTAGTAATATGCATGTCAATATTTGTTTTTGTAGGTCGTGGTGAATTATAGTTAGAGCCAAGAGAAATGGAGTCGGTGTCATGCCGGACAAAGTTGAATACCGAGCTCACTTTTCGCCACCACACTTGGTTCTGTGGCAGTTGACGTACGACCTTCCCTTGGGGTCATCTTGTATATTTGTGCGACCACACTTGAATTCTCTCTTCCATCGTTGGACAGTCTCACATGATGGACAATCCTCTCCATACACAGCTGACATCTCTTCATGGATTATTTGGGCAGATTTCCCTTGAAGATGGAGGAACCTAATCACGGCTCGGTATTCAACTTTGTCCGGCATGACACCGACTCCGTTTCTCTTGGCTCTAACTATAATTCACCACGACCTACAAAAACAAACATTGTCATGCATATCACTAAGATATCCCCCTATAAACCTGCAGAATTCCAGATCCCCGGCACATCTAGATCGTGGTGAGGGAAAGAACTTATTGGCCTCCTCTGGTATCACTTACAATCTGTCAGAGTTTTGATCCTCTTTCTGGATTTCAGAAGCCATCATTGTATGGGATGGGGGGGGGGTCGTCATGCCTCGGTGGGTATGTGCCATGTAGCAGCCGTCTGCCTCATAGGGGATGAAATAAACAAGCTCCTTCTCACTGAGCCACAAGCTGAGTTTTTGGCTGCGCGGCTCATTTTTGGAATTCCGCAGAGTGTGTACCGGAGTCGGCTGTGTTGTTGTTTATGGAAACCTGGAGCTGAGACTTTCTAAAGATTAGTGTAATCCGGTTCATATATTAACACCCCGGGAGATCTGCAAGACATGAGCACCACGTGCCTCACTTTTTAACTGACTGCGCACTATACAGCAGGAGTAGGCAAACTCCAGCTGTGACGAAACTACAAATCCCACCATGCCTTTGCCTCTGGGAGTCATACTTGTGGCTGTCATAGTCTTGCAATGCCTCATGGGAGTTCTACTGCAGGTAGAGGGCCGGCATTTGCCTGCAGTTTGGGCCAATGTAAAGGGGATTGCACAATCTCTGTAAAGTGTAAAGGGAAAATATAAAGCAACCTCGGCACTCCAGCTGTTGTGGAACTATAAGTCCCATGAGGCATTGCAAGACTCTGACAGCCACAGACATGACTCCCAGAGGCAGAGGCATGATGGGAGCACAGCTGGAGGGCCGAGGTTGCCTACACCTCCTATAAAGGGTTTGAGTCAATGTTGTTCTAGTTGTTTTTTGTTTATAATTGTTGTTTTGTATCTTTTCTTGTTACATTGTAAACACAATCTTTATTTGATAAATACATTTAATGCGTGACAAAATATTGTCTCCTGATTGTACAATCTCCTTTAGATGTTTCATAAGCCATGTAATACAAGGGCCAGGCCGACTGGATACAGATTAATTGGATTGGTTAGGTTTGTCCTCATGTTTGTTAGTTTTGGTAAATCTAAAGAGGATTGTACAGAGATTGTTGTTTTTTTTAATGCTATCACAGGCGCCATTAAGTTGGCCATACACATTACAAACCGATTGTATGGTTTTCTTTAGGGATGCACCGATACCACTTTTTTAAGACCGAGTACGAGTACCGGTACTCACCGATACCAATTACCGATACCAATTACTGATACTTTTTCTTAAAGGGGCAGGTCACATTTTTTCTAAACCAATACAAAATAATGATTTTAGGTCAGTTTCTTCATATTATGAAGAACATGAACATTAAATGAATATTTATCATGCCATTGCTAACTAAGGCTTGTATCCCCATAGTGGGGAAAATAGACGAGCACATGTCCAGACCCAGACCAGAACACTGTATAGTGTGGCACAGCTATATCCAATTCTGCATACCTGGCTTTATATTATAATTTTTTTTATAATATAAAGCCAGGTATGCAGAATTGGATATAGCTGTGCCACACTATACAGTGTTCTGGAGTCTGGACATGTGCTCATCTATTTTCCCCACTAGGGGGATACAAGCCTTAGTTAGCAATGGCAAGATCTACTTATTAATTTCATTATTTAATGTATTTTTAATGAAACCCAGCCTTACACAGAGCATAACACATGCAGGCTGGTGTGAATGGGCCCTAGCAGTTCTGTTATCCTTCAGGGGCCCCGTTTTGTATGGTGGAGACCATGATGGGTAGCTGCATTTGGGATTGGTAAGCTGTCCGATGTTTGTTTCTTCTTGTAAACATCGGAATGCTTGTAAAGTCCTCGGCATCCAGCGCGGATTTATGGACTTGTACTTTGGGTTCAACTACAAACAGCTGCAATAAACAAATTCCTATTTTCTTAGGGATTAGCATAAAAACGGGACTGCACTTAAAATGGTGATGTGCCTTTCTACTGTGCGTCATTCAGGACGTGAAATGTTAACGAGATAATTATGCTCGCCGTCATGTGATCATCGCCACTTTGCTCGTTAACACTCTTCCTATAAACGTTTATTGCCCATTGCCATGCCAGTATTATCCTAGTAGTGGACTATGGCGGTGTGTAAAACTGCAGCAGATCTGATTGGTTGCTGTAGGGAACTGCTGGCGTTTTCATCCGTCTGAGTCAATGGAAACCATTGGTTCACATTCACCTCTCTTGGGTATCGGGTGGTCTTCTCTCTAAAATGTTTGCCCTCTCCTTCGCCATCTAGTGGCAGACATCTGTAATGCAGATAGTAAGTAACGCAGGGTTCAGTAGTAACTCAGGTGTCAGTAGTAACTCAGGTGTCAGTAGTAAGTGATGCAGAGTTCAGGAGTCAGTACTAAGTAACGCAGGGTTCAGTAGTAAGTGATGCAGAGTTCAGGGGTCAGTACTAAGTAATGCGGAGTTCAGGGGTCAGTACTAAGTAATGGAGAGTTCGGGGTTCAGTAGTAAGTGATGCAGAGTCCAAGAGGCAGCCATCACAGCATGTACAAAACTGGCTGTATCTGACTGCAGTTCACTGCCGCTGGGGTTGTTTGTTTCCCAGGGACAGACCTCTCAAAACGGGGACTAATTGTAACCTTGCACTGCGGTCATCTGGTACTGAGTATAAATTCATGCTCGGTGCACTATGATAGGAAATATTTTAAAAAGTTGTTCTTGTTAGGTTTGGTGTTTAATCTGCAGTCTCAGCTTTCATCTCCATTCTGACCTGACTTAACCTCTGACTGGTGCTTGATGAGCTCAGTTAGGTATAATGGCCTGTACACTGTTGTGCTTCAACACATGTGTTTAGATGTGCTAAAGTGCATGTTTGGGTTCTATTTTGAGAGGTCCACTCCTTGGTTTAGGTGAAATGTTTAAAGGTCCACTCTTTGGTTTGGTTGATATTTTGAGAGGGCCACTCTTTGGTTTGGGTGATAAATGACAGGTCCGCTGTTTGGTTTGGGTGCTATTTTCAGAAGTCCACTCTTTGCTTTGAGTGATATATGACAGGTCCACTTTGATTAGGCAAAGAAAATAATGCAGAGGGTAGTAATCTATTAAACCATTCAAGACGGGAACACAAAACTGAAATCTTCATTTCTGTGGATTCCGGGCTCTTTGTGTCACTTTAATTATTGTATAATACATGAATTTAGCCCCCGGATCTTATTGAGCTGCGTCGTGTCCGCGGGCCCATAGAAAGGGCCTCACAAATCTCCTTTTAGAACAAGCTCGTCCCATACACAGCGCGCATCTTGTTCACCATCCTTGTATACTAACTACATCCAGATGAAGGGCGATGGGGAGGAGAGACGGCGAATTAAAGGCAACATTCCTAAAATGGCCAGTTACACATATGGGCATCATTTACTGGGCGCAGATTACACGCATTCCCCAAATTGTTTTCAGATTGACATACGTGTGTGCGAGGACATGGAGCTGGGAAAGTACTGCAACGTGCTTTTGTTGTAAGGAGGACTTTGCCTTTGCGAAAACCGTACACAAGATGAAATCTAATCAATTTTTTATTGATTACATTTATTATCTGCATTTATATAGCTGCAGCAATTTACGCGGCGCTTTACATTGCGTTCATCAGTCCCCGCCCTCGAGGAGCTTACAATCTAAAGCTGGACATTAAGAAAAATCGAGCAGCGTGTGGCCCCCTCAGGAACACCGACTCTGGCCCCTCGATTTAAAAATCGACTTTTGCCAAAGGAGCCAGTCCAGAAATCCTTGGTCGGACAGCGTCTGCAACCAATCAGCTGCGGTCACTGTTCAGCTAATTCTGACAGTGGCACACCCACTTCTGTTAGAATAGGGGATAGGGGGGATTCACACATCCATGCTACATAGAGCGGTTTCTTATTTTTCCCACGGGCCAGAACTAGAAAAAACAATCAGTGCATGGCCAGTCTAAGGTTCCAATCTCACCTACATACTAAGGCAGGGATAGGAAACCTTGGAACTCCAGCTGGGCTGACACTACAAGTCCTATCATGCCTGTGGCTGTGAGTTTGGCAATGCCTTACTGGACTTGTAGTTCCAGAACAGCTGGCTTACCAACCTCTAGGGCTGATTTAGACAGGAAACAATTAGCCTACCAGCATGTCTTTGGAGTGTGGGAGGAAACATCAAGCACAGGGAGAACATGCAAACGACATGCATATAGTGTCCTGGTTAGGATTTGAATCAAGGATCCCTATGCAGCAAGGTAGACTGCTAAATAATGAGCCAACGTACTATCCTCTTAATATAATATGAGAGAGCAGGGGTAGGCAACCTTGGCACTCCTCCCTCCTTGCATGTCATAGTCCTCTCCTCTTCTGGAAATATTTGATTACTGTCTGTGCTGGACCAGCCCCTCCACCCTTCCCTTCCCCTCCCCTCACCTTAGGGTGGCCACGTGTCAAGGATTCACCCGGGCAGTCAGCTGCCATGAAACCCGGACATAAATGTCAGGCAGACCGGGGCAACCAAAATTATTTATAGGGGCTACTGGCCCCCCACTGAAAATAGTATTGACTGTGATATTTGCATAGGAATGGGTGACGCTATTTACATAGGAACAAGCCACGACTCATTCTCCCCAAAAAATTCCTGTGCGTTGCTACAGTGTTCGGGTTTCGTTTAAAAGAAAAGGTGGCAACCCTACCTCACCTCCCTACATAACCTTTTATGTAGCAACCGTGGGAGGAGAGAAGGGGAATGCTATAGGACAGTGGTGGCGAACCTTGGCACTCCAGCTGTGCCAAAACTACAAATCCCAACATGCATCTGCCTCTGGGAGTTATGTCTGTGGCTGTCAGAGCCTTGCAATGCCTCATGGGACTTGTAGTTCGAAAACAGCTGGAGTGCCAAGGTTCGCCACCACTGCTATAGGACATGGGTAGGCAACCTCAGCACTCCAGCTGTTGTGGAACTACAAGTCCCATGGGTACAACCTATGACAATATCGCCATGTGTATTCCTGCTTGACATCTTGCATGTGGCGGGTTTCAGATAAAAAGCAGATGACGTCTTAGCGTTCGGAAAAATTGGGTTTTTTTTTTTTTTTGTAATGTTCCTTTACATTGACCTCGTTTGACTCTCGGGAAGCAGAGTGCTCTATAAGTGTTCTGTAAGATGAGACATAAGCTGTTCTACTCAAAGCAGAACAAAATGTGTATTTTCAGCAAATACGCCGTCTGATTTATCATCGGGGGACTTATGTTTGACTTTTACCTTCTTGCTGCGTCCTATTTACATTGTCCTGTCTATTATTATTATACGGGATTTATATAGCGCCAACGGTAATAGAGTGATCTTAAAGGAGAACTATGGGGTTAAGGCTTTTCCCCATAGTTCTCCTTAGGGTAACAGAAGGACACAAACTAGCGTCCTCCCGTCACCCTAGGCTCAGTATACCGCGAGCTGCTGCTCGCGGTATACTGGGACGCCGCAGCTGAAGCGGATCCCGACAATTATGTCTGGATCCGCCCAGCTGCGTGACTGACAGCTGGCTCTGCCTATCTAGAGGCAGAGCCAGCTGTATCCTCCCCCGTTCGTTCCGCCAGTCAGCGCTGGCGGATCGGAGCGGGGAGGGGGGAATCCAGCCCCTCCCCTGTCATGGCAGAGAGCCGTGGCAGGATCGAGAGGTGAGCGAACGCCGATATATGTTCGCTCACCTCCCGATCTACTGAGCCGACCTGTGACAGTCTCATTGTCATAGGTCGGCTAGAACTATGAGGTGAGTGGAAATCACTCATGTCATAGTTCTCCTTTAAAGTCAAAAGGTTTTTTCAGCTATTTCAAATGCTGTTGAAATCACTTACAATGGATGAAGCTCCTTGATGTCTAAAAAGCTTAATTTCCTGCAGAATCAGCTGGTCCCCTGAGCACTTGCCCTGTATTAGGGTGACCTCTTTCCTTTGCCGGGTCCTATGGAGCCACCCTCGTAACACATAGGTACAGCAAGGAAAGCAAATCCCATGCTCCTCCTTCCTGCCTTTCATATATTGGTGCTTACGAATCCCTAGATGTTGCGGCTGCATTCGTTTTCATTTTAGTTTTCCCTTTAATTTTCACCCGGTGATCCTGCCAGTAACACACTCCCTGTCCTAGTAGCTGATTGTAGTAGTTTTCACTTAACGTGACCGCTGCGTAGGATTGGCGTGAGCGACACAGTTTTGCGACAGGTTTACTTTAGCCCTTTAAACAACGTTGTACTGCCGGTGGGGTTACATGGGTTTCCCGGTCATATTGTCACTCTGATTGGCTGTCTGTCACTGGGATCACATGATTGGGATAGGTCATAAACAGTGACCAGGAGCTGTCAGTGGTGCTGGCCATACACATATATGTGGCAGCAGAGTGGGTGGACTTTAACTCTGCGCTGCCAAATATACATACAACCAGTGTGCCTTATTTGAGCTCGGGGCGCCGAGTGAGCCCCGCTCCAACCACAAACAAGGGACTTCAAATGCATAACAATCGAGCCAGCCAAACAACAGGGAGCCGGCTTCCTGGGCAATCAGGAAGCTGGGCAGCATGTCATCACATGCTGCCCGGCTTCCTGATTATCCAGGAAGCCAGCTCCGTGCCAGCGGAAGCACTGGTATCGGTACCCCGTATTGGCAAATATCAGTACTCGTACTTGGTACAGAAAAATCGGTATTGGTGCGTCCCTTACTTGTGATGCCATGTGTATCTGCCATCAATAAAATGACGTATTGATGCATTGTGCGGGTGACTATCTCCTCTTATTTTGAATTTGTGTGCTGCCAACCACACATCATTCCAGCACAATTCTACATACTACAATGGGATTTCGTCTGGGTCTGGTGTGCAATGAGATACCTGTTTTTTTGGGGATATACCAAGACACAAAATGTATGGTAAACAGTAGAGATGCAGCGACACCAAGTACCGTACTCGGTACAAGTACAAATACAGATACTTTTCGAGCTCCAAGACTAGACTAGAGAAAAATTCAAACGTTCGGAGGCAGCTGTCATTTGTAAGGAGCACACAGAGCTCCTGGGATTTGTACATCTCTGTTTTAATGTAAGATTTTATTTTTATAAATATATAAAGGGATGCACCGATACCATTTTTCCAAGTACGAGTACTGATACATTTTCGTTTATTGTCATGTGACAGTTTTTCTAAAACAATATCGACTAATGATTTCAGGACAGTGGTGGAGCGCCAGAACCAGGTCCCAGCTGCAACCGCTGCAACCCTGGTAGTTCTCATGAAAATGCCAAGTATCCGCGCTGGTACTGGAAAAGTATTGGTGCATCCCTAGTAAACAGTAATAAGCAGGCTGCTTGTGGCCCGGCAGAGGGTCTAATCCTTCACCACTCCATCCAAAACTGGCTTTGGATACACTGTAACGCCTTCATGACTTCAGTGTAATATATATATGTCAGGACAGTGGGTGGATCTTAACGCCCAACTGCTGCCTATATGCCTCGCTGTGTTGTTTTGGGAAATGCTCAAACGGCGCCCCCAGAACGGTGTGGTCACCGGCAACTCATAGTCAACTGCCGACAATCAGGAGGTTTATGTCATCACTCTGTAGCCAATCACGGTGAACATAAAGAGCCGACTCCCTCCGGCAGCAAGGGGTTAACCACCCTTATTGTTATTGACTTAACCCGAAAAGTATTTCGTTAATTCCTGAAGGCGAGATTAAAATGCAGAATGCGTCCAGAAGATTGTAAACCTCAGTTCCAGTCACACCATACTAGATCTCTCCAGAGCAAACTCTCCAGGACTTCATAAACCGATAAATATTTTCCTTGGCCCGAGACAACAGAAACAAAGTCAAAGAATAACAAAATAAATGTGTTTTCACAATATCTTCCTGTAAATAAAATTCTGAGGATGTTTTGTCAAATAGCTTAACCCCGATCTTTTTTTAAAAGATCTGAACTTGTTATTGGAGCAAAATTCTTCATAACTAGAATCCCAATTCTTTGTAAAGTAGATGTCAACTCAATCACCGCAATCTCATATAAGCTTTCACATGCTAATGTCAGCTCAAAAGTTGTTTTTTCACCCATCGAAGGAGAACTATGAGCTGAGTGCTTTTCACTCACCTCATAGTTCTAGCCGACCTGTGACAATGAGACGGTCACAGGTCGGCTCAGTAGATCGGGAGGTGAGCGAACACATACCAGGTTCGCTCACCTCTCGATCCTGTCAGTCACGCAGCTGGGCGGATCCAGACATAATTCTCGGGATCCGCTTCAGCTGCGGTGTCTCAGTATACCGCGAGCAGCTCGCGGTATACTGAGACTAGGGTGACGGGAGGACGCCAGTTTGTGTTCTCCCGTTACCCTAAGGAGAACTATGTGGAAAAGCCTTAACCCCATAGTTCTCCTTTAAACTAGTAAATGATGATGCTGCCATTAAGGTCTTTGTTCAGGTAAAAAAAAAAAGGTACATGTACCTGTTTTTGCGTCACACGGCACGCGTCTTTTTTAGCCGCAATCAATTGCACGGACGGAAACACGGTGGGAAACCGTGCAATCTGCCCGGCGCGACTCGGATGCCATTAGAAAATAATGGCACTCAGAGCGCGATCGCCCGTGGTGGTCGACTCCGTGACTGCGCGGCAATCCGCGCGGGGAGGAGTCGCCCAGGCGTAAACCTAGCCTTAGAGTTCTTCTATATCACATCAAATCCGAATGACTGTACTTGCCAGTATCTAGGACAGTGGTGGCGAACCTTGGCACTCCAACTGTTTTGGAACTACAAGTCCCATGAGACATTGCAGCAAGGAAATACAGTATTTCCTTATTCAATCTTAGTGGGGGGTGAGAAAAAACAGTTTGCATCCAGGGGTGATTGTCCGCAAGTAATCACAGCATGTCTGATTATATGCAACCAGGCGCGGTTGCTGTCAGCTGTCATGGCTTTGTACAGCGTTTCCAGTCTGCTCTTTGTATGAGTCTCACAACGCAATTCGTGAGACTCATCTAATCAGCGTGAATGGGGCCTCCGTGAGCCTTGTAAAGCTTTCAGAAGAATGGTACCTGGAGTTGGGCTTTAACTTTGAACATGTATTTGTTTTATAGGCGTTATGATGTCAGGATGTGGCTGTGGTCAATGCCTGGTCAGCTCCGTAGAGTGCTTGGCCAGCAGGACGGTTTGTCTTTCTTGCTGAGTGTCGGTAAATTTAGCCGATCTCTTGTTTTAGCGTTTTTTTTTCGGGTGGTGTTCAGCCTCCTTTCATCTGTGTGACAAACACCCTCCGTGCTCCCCTGTGTCTTCTATAGCTTGGAGCAGCAAAGCTCAAATATATTACTCAGGAAGTCTGCAGACCACAGGGTCTGCGGTCGGAAGGGATGCAGGCTGCTGCTGAATGTCAGCATTGGCTCCAGGACAGATCGTGCCAGGATGTTCCCCTCCCTCCCCGTAAATGAAGGAAATTATGGGATCCTCTCACCTCCGCTGCCAATATCAAAGTTAGATTCCCGGAAGGGACTTCTAAGCAGTCTGCGCTTCAATAGCGTTCGTTTATAAAGAACTTTGGGGAACTAAAAGCTTACCCTTGCAATGGGGCTACGAGCGCACTGCAAGGGTTAAGTGCTCGTTTTGTCTAGGGGGCTCAAAAAAAGCTAATACTCACCTGATCCTCGGTCCCTCTGGGCTGTAAGACTGATTCCTACATGCCCTTCTCCTCTAGGCTCTGGTGATCTAAGGACCTGTGGCGTCATCACGTCTGATGCAGGTCCATTGATTTGCATTAGACGCAAGGCCACTGAGTGACATTTCATAGCCAGACGGAGAAGGGGAGAGGTGAGTGCTGACCGCCCACATGCAGCCATTTGCTCGAGGCCTAGATGCAATATTCCTGTTTTAGGTAGAGACTGCTGGGCCGAGTCATCTTAGGACTCATGGAGGCTTCATTGGGGAGATCTCCAGGGCGTAGTTCTCGATACTCATCCAGTGAGAAATCAGCAATGGTAGCACCCATGATTTTCTTACCAATTAGATATTGGTGGAGTGCTGGACCTAATAGAACATATGACCTTGTGTGATCTCCAATCTCATGAAGCAGCTCCCTGTCACACACGGTGCCCCATGGGTCCCCGAGGCAATCCAAAGAAAGTCCAATGGATGAGAGGGCCACAATTATATAGTTTGTCTATTTATTAATCTTGATAAAAGGTCAATAGGTAATGGCCTAAAAACGCATTAAGGGGGCTCACTACTCCCCTTCCTCAGGGTTTAAACTGCTGGTGATAGATGGAAATACTAGATAATATGAGGAAAGAATCAAGGATTGGAACGATGACAGTGGACAGTGCGGGCGCCAGACTGACAGCTTTGTCTGCTTGGCGCCCACGTTACCATCAATCTGTTCCATAATTCTTTGCTCATCTTGTCCAGTATTTCCATCAATCACCACCAGTGAAAATCACAAGGAAGGAGGGGAGATGTGAGTCCCCGAAATGCATTGCCTATTACCTATTGATCTTTAAACCAAGGAGGGCACGGACAAGATTAGGGATCACCTAATGTGCATATTCACAGCCCTAGGGTTCAGAAATTAAATTAAAATGTTATGTTTAAAGATTTTAAACACCTGTATGGGTACTAGAAACTATGAAATCTTTTTTTGTAGCCTGCACTTCTTCTTAAAGCTGCACTGCAGGTATCAGGCCCCCCCTATAAAGAGGCAGCCTGAGGTGGTTGCCTCAGGCGGCATCTCATTGGGTCACATGGGGGCATTGCCGGCCCCTGTCCGACCTGAGCATCCCAGGTTACTGAGAGCTCTTAGCAACCTGTGACGCTCTCTCTGGCATCTCGCCCAGCTCACTGACGTCACTGGTTGCTAGGAGCTGGGCGGCACACAACCAGTACATCAGTGATCTGGGCGGGAATGCTGGAGAGAGCGTGGCACGGGCTGAGGTACTATGCACTCCCCCCACATAGCGTGCACCTTCCAGCATGCCCCCTCCCTGGTAACTCCAGTACTCCCATTTACCACCGCACCCCAACATGGACCATGCCCACCAGCACCCACTGACCCTCCCACCCCAGGCAGAAAAAAAGCATAGGGACACTCCTAGCGGACATTACACAAAAATCACCCTTACAGTGGGTTGTCCCCCCTCTGTACAACAAGGGTTAAATGCTTGTAAGGTCTAGAGGGTAAATAAGCTGTAATACTCACCGTATCCCTCGTTCTGGCAGGCATTGTCCATGCTTTTCGACTGGCCCTCCGAAGCCTTTTCTCTAAGGCGCTCCAACTGGCTGTCACACTGTGACATCATCAATCACAATGCAGGACCAGTAGTAGTGCAATGTACGTGAGGATGGGGAGGACCCAACCAAAGCGACGGAGAACGCCAAAACCTGCCGGAGTGAGGAATATGAAGAGTGTTACAGTGTATTCCTCTACTCCCTGGGCTTTACAAGCATTTACCCTAGCAGTGCAAGGATGACCCCTGGAAGAGGGGTTGGGGGGGACCCACAGCAAGGGTAGTTTTTTGTGTAATTCCCGGAGTACTTGTTATAGGTTGTCTGTTTGTCCTGTAACAAGTTCAGGCTCCAAATATATTAGTACAAAAATACCGTTCTAGTTGTATAATTATACGCTTGCGGGAAGTTGCTGTAAAAATATCTTTTGGAAGGAAAGAATTGTTGTTGTGTCCTCCGAGGAATAACACCAAAGCTATACTTAGGCTGGAAAATTTTTGAAAAAAGGCCTTAACATAAAATTAAAGTTCATTGGTGTAAAAAGGACTATCCCAAAACATGGAAAATACTAGCAATATGTACCCAAAAGTTTAGGCTGAACGCCAGGATAAGTAAATATTGTCCTCATACAAGAGCCATGTGTATTCTTCTTGAATCTTGGTGAGCTTTGTGATCTGTGCAGTAATCCAGTGTGACACTTGGAGCTTCCTGTAATAAAGACCTCTCGCTCTTCCCTAACATTTTATCATACGTTGGTATAAATCAGGGGTGAGCAATTCATTTTCTCAAGGGCTCACATGAGAAACTGGGACTATTGTGGAGGGCCGAACCAATAGACATTGTAGGTGTGACGGCCCATTCATACCTATGCCGTGCATTAATTGCAAGGTTCCGTGCGATTAACGCACGGTGCCAAGCAATGCACCCACTGTGCACCTACCATTTGAATGGCACCCCATACGCAGCTCCTGGATGCAATGCAATCGACCGCACTGCAACGCTCAGTTAAAAAAAGTAGTGGTTGCAACACACCTGCTGCACTGTAATGCCCGGTAAGCGTGTTGCGTGGCACCATGCGTTAATCGCACAGAACCATGCGATTAACGAATGCCATAGTTGAATGAATCCTTATTGTCTCCACATAGAATGGGGCACATACATTATTTTATTATTTTATTAAGATACTCTTCCATCCTCCTTTAAAGCTAGGGGCAGGAACATATTGCAGGAACATATTGCAGGAACATATTGGACATTGCAGGAACACAATGGACATTGTCATTGATATCATTGGTTGCTAGGACACCAGGGGTCCTAGCAACCAAGGACTGAAGAGGACCGTGGTGTGGAAACTGGCCGATTACTGACCAGGCTATGGCTTGCAGTGGGCACATCCATTGTCAGCCAAGCATAACATGCCGGACAGGGACAAATGGCTGGATATGGCCCTTGGGCCGTAAAATGCCCAGGTCTGGTGTAAATAATGCTTCTGGTATGGCTGCAGGAGCATGGTGAGCAATGGTGTACCAGATTACTGTGCTGGTCTCTGAACCATCTTTTACTGGTAGTGTGCTAACGCCCCGAATGGGTTGTGAAGGCGCAGGGGATGCTTGTACGCCCAAAAATTGATTTAAAATTGTTCATCTAGACAGCAACATATCCTATACATTGCATATAGTAATTTTTGTATGACCTCTTCTGGTTAATTTACATACAGTACATCCAGAATGATATGTTGTTGTGCCTTATAAAGACTGTAGGGTAAATATTCCCCATTCTATTACGTGAATTGTTTGTTCTCATCAGATCTGCCTCCTGCATTTTATTCATTGGTCATCGTAGGTTCCCATGAAGCGGTTTCGCTAAGCACTGTTTGCGTATAAACTGGCCAAGTCACATGACCACATCGCAGTTCCCAAAAATTGGCAATGCTTTTTATGAAATGAGAAGCAGACTTGTTTAGTAATAATCAGCAGAGAATTAGAGGGAAACTTTCAGTAACTTCACATGTCTGCATGAATAAATTCCTGACAATTAACAGCTACAGTATCGCTTATACCTTTTATCATCAAAAAGCCATCCTTGGGCTTCAGTCCAGTGAGTTTGCCTAGGCTGAGATGATGTCATCCGTGTGCTGCAGGCAGGGGGAGCATTTCCTTAGTCTCCAGTCCTCCGGGGATGTACGTACATTGTAACCTTATATCAAGTCACAAGGTGAGAGGTTACAGCAGGGGCTGATCTGCGTCAGAGATTTGGCTCTGTCCTTCTGGAGAGAAAAGCAGATGACTGCATTGTCAGGGGGAGTACTGTGATCTCTGTGAGAGGTAGTTAATACCTACAGGGTGCACTGACGCATTACACAGCATGCTGCACTTAATATGTAAAGGTTTATCTAATGCTAGGTCTTCTGTAGTGGCAGATCATCATTTTGTGACACTGTTGCATTAGTCTTGCCTACACTTCAGCTGTGCTGATACCTTAGGCACCCTGAGCCCAGGACAGGTTCACTTCAATGATTTAAAACAGATGTGCCCTTGAAAAGTTTAATTTAAGGCAGACCCTCCTTTGATGTCGCTCTCCCTCACATGCTTCCAGCTGATATTTTGGTACCTGGAACTTGCACAGTTTGACTCAGCCTGTTTGTCTTGTGCTTCTGCAGGCTGCGATCCAGAAACGAACGTTGTCATAGGAACTCCTAATGAAGGGTTTTTGACCAAATAAAGTAATTTAGGTTTTTTGCATAGTCAGTGTAACTCAGGGAAACTGGTAAGGTTTTAGTAGCCTCGGTCAGCACATTCATAGTAGGTCCTCAGTGAATGATCCTGGGCACCATCCAACCCTGAAGACTAAGGACATCTGGTGGTAAAAAGGAAGTACTGCGGAGGACAGCTTTGGATTGAAGGTTAACATGGCTGGCTGTGCTGCTATTGTATTTTAGGCTGCTGATGGGGGAACATTTTTTTATTTTTTTTTAAGTTGGACTTTAAAACATTTTTTGTGATTGGGTTTACATATTCTTCCAGTGATCTTTCCATGAACATGCAGGCTTGGATCATCTAAGATGGTTTACTTTGACGTGGGCACTAGTAATGCACCAGTTGCATTGCTCAAGATGAAGCCATGCAAATGTTGTGTCATTTATTTGCTAATTTATTTATTTGTCATTTATTATCTGAAAAAAAAATATATCTACTAATTTTTCTGGTTATTGCCCATTGTTTGAAGTTAAAATTAGGTGTTTCTAGAGATGAGTGGCATCTGTGGGGCTTCTGTTTTAGTAGTGAGGGCTGGTGTGCCTGGTGACCGCTGACCTTCTCAAGGGTAAAGTGCATGTTGACGACCAGCATTCACAGACTATGTCTGGGTAAAAGGGGGCAAGGGTTCCCAGAATATTGTGCTGAGGGAGCCAGATGAAAACCAGCCTATGGACTGTAGTGGCCGTCTTGGGGGTAGAGGTCACCCACAAGTTGGTAGTTTCAAGCTAGGGGCTTTGGGCCAGCTGTTCCTCTGACCTTCACAAGGGTAAAGTGAATGCCGACGATTAGCATTCACAGGCTATGCCTGGGTAAAAGGGGGGCAAGGGTTCTCTAGAGTGTGTAGAGGGAGCCAGATGGAAACGAGCCTATGGACTGCAGTGGCTTTCTTGGGGGTAGAGCTCACCCTCAAGTTGGTAGTTTCAAGCTAGGGGCTTTGGGCCAAATGAAGAAACTGGCCTTCTACTAGGTGGCACACATATATATATATATATATATATATACCCTGTTTCCCCGAAAATAAGATCTACCCCGAAAATAAGACCTAGTATTATTTTTGGGAATTGCTAAAATATAAGACCTACCCCGAAAATAAGACCTACTTGTGACCTTTCCCAGGGCCAGTGGTAGTATGAGGGGAAACTTGAAGAGCCGCGGGAGAGAATTGGCGGTGCCCAGCGCTAGAGGAAGCGAGGCGGCAGCGGAGGGAGCAGAGCCGTATAAGCCGATGCTTCCTCTATAGCGCCGGCTCCTGTCACAGGTGGAGTCATACCAAATGCACTCCGCCTCTGAGGAATAGATAGTGAAAAAGCGCTTCGCTCATTCTGGCCAGCAATTGGTTACCAAATTGCTCTTGGAAAGGTACGGCACCCCTGATTGCCCTGATCATCATATTCTTAATTTTGCCATTTTGGATTATATAATTTGGATTTGCATTCATTTTGGATTGTTGTACATAAAAAACAAATAAGACCTACCCCGAAAATAAGACTTTGTGGGTTTTTTGAGCCAAATAAAATATAAGACAGTGTGTTATTTTCGGGGAAACACGGTATATATGGCAGGGATGGACAAATCCTAGGAGCCAGGTAGCCTCCTTACAAATTACAGCTGGCACCCAACTTTTATGGCTTTCTCTAGTTGTTGCCAAGGGAGCTGGCTCCTAAAAAGATTCCTGCTGGCTCCTTGCTTGGACGGGCTGGCTCCTGAATTTGTCCAACCCTGATACATGGGACATATAACTGGGATCCTGAGATATAATATGTAATATTTTTCTTGAGTTCCACTCAAGTGACCTTGTGCCCCACTCTAACAAATAAAACTGGTAGCAGCCTGCAGAACATGATGATGGTTACCTACCTTTCTGGTGGGCAGTGAGGGAAATCTTTGCTCACTTTAAGAGCTCTAGACACTGCTGCTATTCAAAACTTCCAGGTGTGTCAGATAACCTTTCCCCCACCGTGCCCTGTGGTTCCTCCCACCAATCCCAACCTCAGTAATTATGTAGCCGTTGGTGGGAAGAACTACAGGACCCAGTGGAGGGGACACACTATCTGACACAACCAGAAGCGTCAGATAGCTGCTCCAGTGGCTTCTGAATGGAGCGAAGGTTTGCCACCAGCTAGAAATCACCTTCTTCTTTTGCAGGATGCTTAAAGTTTTATGTGCATGAGTTAGTGACAGGGTCACTTTAAGGTGTCCATTCACATTAGATGAGATTTTTGCTGGGACCGGATTGGTCACTGAAGCTTATCTGGTAGATTGAAAATCTTCCTCGAACATGATTGCTTTTGCTTCTGATAAACTGGAGGTGTCTACAGTGCGTGTCACCCAAGGCATTGGTCCGATCCAACAAAAATCATCTGGATCAGTCTATGGTGATATTGTGTCTATGCTGCACTTGGCCGTATTGTCCGTTTTGGTCACCCCCCCGCCTGTCCACTATTATTCTTTTATCATTAGCTATCACTTTATCAGTGTCCTCTCTTGTCTCACTCCTCGTTCTCACTCTCTCCCATCACGGGTTCTGCACTAGCTCTTGGCTCCGTTGCTTTGGTTTTGGCTTGGAAAGTGCAGACTAGCAGTTCCCTCCACAAAGCTTCTCTGTTTCCAACAAATCCTCTCAGAATTTGGATGCATTTTTGTCTAATGATTCAGCAGCACATGAGAGGAACTGAGTTGGATCTGTCTGTTAGCCACAACCATCGTTGTGCTCCACCACCCAACGCAGATGATCGCTGACCGTTCATTTTGGGGAGCTTGTTCATCTGTTCCCGGACACCTTGATTAACCCCATCTGCTGCTTTAAAGCCAGCCCTATCTCCAAAATGATGCTGAGATGCTATTAAATGCTTTAAAGGCAGAATCACATTTATTTTGGGATGTGTGGTATGGGTCTGACTGAGTCACATGACCCAGCTGAAATATGCGTATTCTGCTATTAATACACAATAGCTCAACTGACCTCATTTTTTTCAATTTTCTGAAATAAGAACTGTCTGGGATTCACCTCCCCCACCCCCAGGAGGCATTCTAATTTTAGCCTGCAACATGTTGAGGAATAGAAGGAAAAATCTGACAGGTTTTTACAAGGGAACAGAAGAAATCCTTATTTCAGATGTTTTAAGGCAGGGGTAGGCAACCTTGGCAACTACAAATTCCACCATGCCTCTGAGAGTCATGCCTGTGGCGGTCAGAGTCTTGCAATGCCTCTTGGGACTTGTAGTTCCACAACAGCTGGAGTGCCGAGGTTGCCTACCCCTGTTTTAAGGGATAAGTGCCCTTGGGCATTGATAAACTAATTGGACCTTGATACATAATATAAAGCAGGGGCCCCAATTCACCCTTGTTATAAAAGGACCAACATAGTGACATATGTAGTCTTGTATTCTGATTAGTCTATACTGTTAATAGCTGTAGTGATGGTTCACAGCATATTTGTTTTATTTAACATAAACATGACCCCTAAACCTCACCACACACTCTGATTGCACAGTCTTTCGATCTGTTAACAACTATGTAGTGCAACGGTCTGCTTGATTGGATCCATATTGATTGGATAGATTACATAAGTCTTCATATTACATAGCTTTGGTAAATCTAAAGTTGATTGTACAAAGATTGTACGTTCAGGTTATAATGTGTATGGTGAACACTTGGGGGCAGGGGCGTCCCGAGGCCGGGTGTCAACCGGAGCGGAGACCGGGTGAGACCCCATCGTGGCGTCATCACGCGTGCGCATGACGTCACCACGCAAGATGAGGTATGCCGCCGGGTCCCCTCCTCTCTCCTGACACTGTCGGGCTCTCGGTCCATGACCGAGTGCCCGACTTTTTAGAGGGGGTGACAGCAAAAAGATTGTCAGTGATTTTGGTGTCACCCGGGTGCCGCACTCCCCTTGTGACGCCACTGCTTGGGGGTTGATTTGTAAAACTTCTGGCTAGCTATACACCGGTTATACAGCATTTCCGCCACTAGATGAAGCTCAGGAACATAGGTAATTACTATGCTCCTCGGCCTCATCTAGTGAGGGGGAATGCCATGTGAATGTCTGCCTGGAAGTTTTATAACTCATACTTGAGTTTTGGAGAAAAAGTCATTTTTTGCATATATAACTCGTAAACACAGACACAATATACACACACACATATATATATATATATATATATACTGTAGTTAATGCAGTGCCTTCTTCTACACGGAAGATTCTAGATTGGTGCTTCGTAGGTGTTTAGGTGACAGATCCACTTTAAGGTTCCTGCCTTATCATGTGCCACTGAAGAGCTTAGGCTCGCAGTTACTTGACTACGCTATACTAATCTTTTCCATTTTTTTCTTTGCAGTGATTCGAGCCAAGGCCATTGTGGGTAAAGAAATAGACAGCGGGAATGACGTCTATGGGAATCCCATCAAAAGGATCCAGTATGAAATCAAACAGATTAAGGTATGAATTAAAATGTCATTAGGGTCAATTCACTGAGAGATAATGTCTGTGATATTTCCCATAACAATTGTTATTTCAGCAAAATAAAGAACATTGTGGTAAAAAGTCATCATGCACCATATGGTTTGTTGGCACCTGACCCTCACACCTATATCAGCTTGTTGGACATCCCATTCCAAAACCATGCCCCCCCCATAATTGCGGCTATAACAGCCCCCACTCTTCTGGGAAGGCTTTCCACATAGGTTTGGAGGATGTCTGTAGGAACTGGTGCCAAAAGAGTATTTGTGAGGTCAGCTACTGATGTTGGATGTGAAGACCATTATTTCCCATTCCAATTCATCCCAAAGGTGTTCAGTAGGGTTGAGGTCAGGGCCCTGGCAGGTCACGTTGACCAACCACACCAGGTTGGTCAAACTATGTGTTTATAGAGCTGGTTTTGTGCACAGGGGGATATAGTCATGTTGGGACAGAAAAGGACCTTCACCAAAGTGTTACCACGAGGAATCTCACAATTCTCTAAAATATCTCTGTATCCGTAATCATTAACAGAACCCTTCACTAAACACACCTGAACTCAATACTTTGGAGGACTGTTTGCATACTATTGGTCATATAATGATACGTGTGGTAGTCAACTTTTGGCCATGTGGTGTCGCTTATGAACCTAATGTCTCATTTTTAGATTTACTACTGGTATTTTTATGAATTATTCACAAAGCTTTTTACTTTTATATTAATGTATACAGAATCATGGGGGAGTAGTGCTGCCATTATGTTAGCACGTTGCCCTAAAATTACAATATATTGCTCTTGCTGTGAGCACCTCACTAAGTAATCTGCTGAAGATAAACCACACTTCTGGGAGTGTCAGAACCCCCCTGTTGCATTTAGTGGTTCCTCCTGCCAACCCTTTTGTTACTACATAATGTAGTAGTGTAATAAGGGTCAGACAGAGAAACCACTGAATGCAGCAGGAGACAAGGAATATGACACTCCTAGGAGTGTTAAGCTGGCCTTACACTATGCAAATTTTGTCCGGTTCTTAAAGGAGAACTATGAGGTGAGTGCTTTTCACTCACCTCATTGTTCTAGCCGACCTGTGACAATGAGACCGTCACAGGTCGGCTCAGTAGATCGGGAGGTGAGCGAACACATACCGGCGTTCGCTCACCTCTCGATCCTGTCACGGCTCTCTGCCGTGACAGGGGAGGGGCTGGATTCCCCCCTCCCCCCTCCGATCCGCCAGCGCTGACTGGCGGAACGGACGGGGGAGGGGGCGGGTACAGCTGGCTCTGCCTCTAGATAGGCAGAGCCAGCTGTCAGTCAAGCAGCTGGGCGGATCCCGGCACAATTGTCGGGATCCGCTTCAGCTGCGGCGTCTCAGTATACCGCGAGCAGCAGCTGAGCTGAGCTGAGCTGCAGCGGTATACTGAGCCTAGGGTGAGGGGAGGACGCTAGTTTGTGTCCTCCCGTTACCCTAAGGAGAACTATGGGGAAAAGCCTTAACCCCATAGTTCTCCTTTAATGAACTGGCCAAAATTCGCACTGTGGTAGCCCCTGTCGCCAGACTTACTTTCGCCAGCCTTTGATCAGAAGATCGAAGGAGCCAGATGGAAAATGTTTGGGCGAACAGTGATGGCAGCCAAACAGCTGCCATCAGTGTTTGAGTATTCTGATAGCAGCACACCAACAAAGAGCCCCTTGGAATACCCTGTACGGCAGGACTCAGCATACCAATAGGAGGAAAAGCAGAGAGATGACCTCGTCTATCTGTTGCTTCTCCTTCACTGTGCAATCACAGGGAGGTGTGCAATGGTGTCTCTTAACTGCAGCTGGGATTAGTCAGGTCAGCAGACTGGGTGTGCTATATGGCAGGGCAGCGTAACTCTTAGGACTGGATGGAAAGACATACAAATCATTTGGCAGGTAAGAATCTCTATTATACTGCAGTAATAACAAAACATCTGCGCTCAATGAAAATACACTAAACTTTAATCACTGGAAATTATTGATTTATTTCTGCATTCTTGACTTCGCAGATGTTCAAGGGGCCTGCTGAGGACATCCAGTACATCTACTCAGCTTCTTCTTCCGCAGTGTGTGGAGTGACACTGGAGACAGGAGGCAAAAAAGAGTATTTGATTGCAGGTTAGAAAGCAATGACGGCTTGTCAGTTAAAAGTATATATCTGTACATGCTGTCCCCTCTCATAACCTCCACACTCCTCTCCTATACATACTGCGCACTCTTGTACCTTCCACGCACCTGTCCTGTACATACTGCCCCCTCTTATACCCTCCACACTCCTCTCCTGTGCATACTGCCCCCCCCCACCGATGCCCCCTCTTATTTCCTCCACACTCTTCTCCTGTACATACTGCCCCCTATTATTTCCTCCACACTCTTCTCCTGTACATATTGCCACCTCTCATAACCTCTGCACTCCTTTTCTGTACATACTGCCCACTCTTGTACCCTCCACAAACACTCCTCTCCTGTACACCCTGCCCCCTCTTACAACCTCCACACTCCTCTCCTGTACATACTGCCCACTCTTGTACCCTCCACACTCCTCTCCTGTACACCCTGCCCCCTCTTACAACCTCCACACACCTCTCCTGTACATACTGCCCACTCTCGTACCCTCCACATTCCTCTTCTCCTCCTGCTCTTAGGTTTGTAAATCTGCGCTGTGGGGGAACGCTGTGGAATAGACATGGAGACTAAACTTCACATCATTTAAACAATGTTTTTCTATAGAAAAATAATGATAAAGGCAAATCTGTGCTACAGTGTAAGGTCGTTGATGCCCTTGTGAATGCATTAGCTGTATTGCCCAGAACTGTACAGCACATTGTATACAATGGGTGCAGATTTGCACTGACAAGCACTGTACTATATAGCTGTGTACAGTATTGCACACTATGAGACACTTTTTTGCTGCAGATGAGGGCGATAATGGCACACACCCACAACACTTTAGGCTGGCTTCATACCTATGTGTTACTATAACAAACGGTAAAAAGCATTAGGTCTGCTTCACACCTAGGCGTTTTTGAGCAGTTGGAAAAGTGCATTTAAACACCCAACACAAGAAATCCCATGATTCTCAATGGCCCATGTTCACACCTGAGCAGCAAAAAGCCAGCAAGGAAGACGCCTAATGCAGAAAAAGGTACACAAGCTTCTTTTGGCAGTTTAAAGCTCATTTTTCCCCCATAGACTTCAATGGAAATGCCAGAAAACGCACGGCAGAAGCATGTTGCACATTTTTGTGCATTTGTATGCGCGTTCGTCCATTAACCGCAATGCTTCTTAAACTGCCAGTCAAAACACGCGTCTTCATGTGCGTTGGTTTTCACGCACGTCAAAATGTGGGCAAGCACAAGGATTTTAGCAACTTTGACAAGGGCTAAATTGTGATGGCTGGACGACTGGGTCAGAACAACTTGAAAACTGCAGGATGTTCCCAGGCTGCAGTGATCAGGACCTACCAAAAGTGGTTCAAGGAAGGAAAACCGGTGACAGGGTCATGGGCGGCCAAGGTTTATTGATGCACCTGGGAAGCGAAGGCTGGCCTGTGTAGTCCGATCCAATAGAAGAACTACTATAGCTCAAGTTGATGGATAAGTAAATGCTGATTCCAATAGAAAGGTGTCTGAACACACAGTGCATCGTAGTTTGTTGTGTATGGGGCTGCGTAGCCACAGACTGGCCAAAGTGCCCATGCCGACTTGTGTCCCATGCCAAAAGCACCTACAATGGGCACGTGAGCATCAGAACTGGACAACAGAGCAATGGAAGAGCGTGGTCTCATCTGATGAATCACGTTTTCTTTTACATCATGCGGATGACCAGGTGCGTGTGTGTCGCTTACCTGGGGAATAGATGGCGCCAGGATGCAGTATGGGAAGAAGGCAAGCCGGCGGCGGCAGTGCGATGCTTTGGGCAATGTTCTGCTGGGAAACCTCGGGTCCTGCCATTCATGTGGAGGTTACTTTGACACGTTCCACCGACCTAAACATTAATGCTGAACCAAGTACACCCCTTCATGGAAACAATATTCTCTGATGGCAGTGGCCTCTTTCAACAGGATAATGTGCCCTCCAGATGTCATTCCACTCGAGCATTTGTGGGATGTGCTGGAAAAACAAGTCTGATCCATGGAGGTCCACCTCACAACTTACAGGACTTAAAGGATCTGCTACTGATGGCTTGGTGCCAGATACCACAGCACACCTTCAGAGCTCTAGTGAAGTCCATGCCTCAATGGGTCTGGGGTGTTTGGCAGCAAAAGGGGGACCTACTCAATAGTAGGTGTGTGGTCATAATGTTATGGCTGATCTGTACACACAGACACACACACACATATATATATATACAGTGGGGCAAAAAAGTAACTTTGAGCAAATCAAAGGCTTGCCCTATAGGAACCTAAAGGCTTATATGTCAGATCCAGCAGTTTAATAATGCTTAGTTAACGTTAATTAGCCCACATGCAGAATATATTAGTGCTAATTAACATTAACTAAGTGTTAATAAGTGGTAAAATGGGAACAACCTTCCCCTTTACACTTTTGCTGGATCTAACATATAAGCCTTTAGGCCCCTATACTGCAAGTCTTTGATTTGCTCGTAGGAACTAGAACTAATTAACTGTATGAATAATGTAACAGCTGTCACAGTCACCAAGTGGAAGTCATGAAACATGCAAAGTCTACTCTGCCCAAAAACGTATTTCTCTTGTTCTTAGCAGGTTTTTTTATTTTGTGTACACCGCCTGTGGTGCATCCACAATGTAGTGTATACCACCAGCTTTGTAATTTGCTGGAAATGGAGACAGGTGGCAGGTCGGGGTTAGGGTTAATATAATATAACCCTATACACTAACTCCGGCATACACAGTCATGAATGTGGCTGCCCATGGCAGAGCTGGAAGAAGACCGACAAAGGAAATCAGCGGCAGTAATGGAGCCAATCAAGCACTGCCTTCTTTTAGCCAATCCAGTGGTTCCTCCCTCTTGCTCACTCTATTTAAACTCAGTGCATCTCACAGCTTGCTGCCTGAGCAACTCTTTTCCTAGGCTAGTCGCCGAGCCCCTGTTTGCTGTAGAAGTTGCCATTCTTTTTGCTGATCTGTGTACTGATCTTTGGCTTGTCCTTGGAAATGCTTGTCTGCTACCCGTCCTGACCTTTGGCTTGTCTTCTGGTATCTTTGTCCACAGCCTGCCCTGACCTTTGGCTTGTCTCCTGGTATCTGTGTCCACAGCCTGCCCTGACCTTCCGCTTGTCTCCTGGTATCCGTGTCCGCAGCCTACCCTGACCTCTGGCCTTGTCGACCATCGTTAGCAGAGCAGAATGAACCTAGGGGTTGTGACCCGGGGCTTGCAAGTATCGTAGTCCATCTCCACCATCAGGAGCTCTGGTGAATGCTGGCTGGTCCTTAGACTCCACTCCGTGGGGGATCCCATGCTACCTACTCTGCATCGCGGTATTCTTCTTCATCTGGGCTTCCTGTCATCCTCTGCCAAGCCCAGCTCCCAGTCTGCATACACTACTTGCACCTTTCTTACCACCTTAGCTGTCCCACGAGTATATGCAGGGTCCATGTCCTTGAGTCCAATCCTGACAATCATGCTCCAGTTCAAGGATCGCACTTTTTCAGATTCATATAAAGAAGAAAAGGTGTAGTTATGAACCCTCTGCACCCGCTCGCTCTCTTTTTCTAAGCTGCATAATAAACAGGACAAGGTGGTATGCTTTAGGTGCAACATTCACCTAACATAAAGCAATTCAATTTCAGTTTACTATGCGTAGGATTACTTATAAACCGGTTCAGGGACTCGGCTGTGGTTCAGTATATATGTCATAATTCTCCCGCATGATGTGGAAACTTCCCTAGGATTGCACGAAAATACACTTGCAAAATGTTGCATCTTTGTAATATTTGTGTTGTATACGACAAAAACATAAGTGGATGCAAAAAAAAAACAGCTTTCAGTTCTCAGATTTTGAGATACCGCCATCACTTATTCAACTTTGTTCAGCACGGTAGAGCAGATAGTGATAAAATGCAAAGTGCTGCAACCCACGGCAACCAATCAGATTGGAATTACTGGAGTTAGTCTAGTGTGAAAGGCTAACACTGCTTGGCTGCTGTGGGTTGCTGCAGCATGCAGATTGCCCCTGTCCTTATAAAGGGCCACTACAGTGGCTTTGGGTCAGTTTATGACGTTTGTAAGTTTATTAACCGTTCTTTTATATGATTTTATTTTACAACTTTCGAATACGGGTATCAAAGTATAAAATTTAGCCATCAGCTGAGCTGTATGTAACCAAAGCTGAAACTTGAAGCCAAACTCCAGGTACAGAAACATTCATTGAACTATATTCCTTTATAGCCACAAAGGATATAAATCATCTTTGTGTGCACCAAATACCTTTGCCAATACAATTATGACCTTATAAAAGTAGCTGTACATGGCCTGTGCACAAGGTGCAGAGCTGTGGGAGGGGCACAGCAGGCTCCACCCACTACAGGCTGTCTGCAGAAAACTACAGGAGGGGTCGAATCCAGGACCAGTCCCCCTGCACAAGGAGAGAGAGCGGAGCTGTGGGAGGGGCACATTAGGCTCCACCCACTACAGGCCACCTGCAGAAAACTACAGGAGGGGTGGAGACAAGACCAGCCACCCTGCACAAGTAGAGAGCAGCAGTGAGCGGTCTTTATTACAGGAAACTCCAAGTTTCACACTGGATTACTGCACAGATCTGGAAGAAATACACAAAGCTCACCAAGATTCAAGGAAGAATACACCTGAATTTGTATTCAGACAATATTTTCTTATCTCAGAGTTCAGCTTTAAACTTGGGTATAAGGTAAAAGTATAAGAATTAGTGTTAAACCGACTGAAGAAACTCCAGCTATGATACAAAACCTTTCTCAGATGAGCCACAAGATGTAGAAACATCCGTTTACCTAAAAGAGGAAATACACAATGTAAACTGAAGGTTGAGTTTTTTATAAAGGAAGCCTTATGCCGTGTGTGTCCGCATCCAGGTGACACCATTGCAGGGGTGACACCAAAATGGCTGACATTCATTTTGGTGTCACCCCCTCTGAAAAGTCGGGCACTCGGTCATGGACCGAGAGCCTGACAGTGTCAGGAGAGAGGAGGGGACCCGGAGGCATACCTCATCCCACCGGGTGAACGTCCCCTCCTCTCCCTGCCATGTCCATCACTAAGATGGCCACCGGCAGGCATCAATCAGATGGCCGCGCAATGACAACCCGGTCTAGAGACCGTGTGACAGCCAGTCTCGGGGCACCCCTGTCATTGCATGACTCCCACAGGCAGAGGGATGATGGGTAGTTTTGAAGAGGCATGATGGGAAGTTTTGTCATATTTGTTTCCATTGGTCTTCTGGCTGCTCCAGTAAAGTCACGCATCCTTCTGGTTCTCCTTCAGCAGTCACAATGGAGGGTCCCTACTGCTGTTCTTTAATGATGTGTGAGCACGGTTTAGTGCAGTAGTACTGTGAACTCAGGCTGTCATATTGACACAACCCCCAGGAGGCGGGTCCGTGACAGCCTGGGCACACAGGAAGTGGGTTGAATGATACTAGCCATCATTCAACCCAGAAGACTGACCTCTAGTGGCAGAAAGCGGGACAACTCCAGAAGGTATTTTAGCAAAAGCTACTTTTTTCTTTAAAGGGCTAATTATTATTTTTTTAACAAATATTACCATTGAGGTTCAGCACTACAGGTAATAATAGAAAATAGAGTACAGATATATTTATAAATGCAATATCATTATTTTTTAGATCATTTACATGAGTCGGCTTGCTCTTAGACCAGTCCCTTCTGCCTCGTTCCCCCTCTGCTGCAGTAGTCCAAGGTCCCTGAGTCATCACGTTTCATACACTGTGCCTTGGATGCTGAGGAATATACCATCGCTGCAGCGAAGGGGGGCAGAGGCTCCAGGGACTGGTCTAAGAGCCAGCTGGAAGGATCGAGTGAATATCACTTTGTTATTTTTGAGCCTAGAAACAAGCACTTAACCTTTGCAATGCGGATGCAGCCCCACTGCAAGGCTTCAGAAAACTTTCCCCCGGTGTTCTGCTTTAAGTCAGACAGTGACAGGTTTTTGGAGAAGATGGTAACCATCCACACTCTTTTTTCCAGGTAAAACAGAGGGTACTGGAAAAATGCACATCACACTGTGTGACTTTGTGTGGCCATGGGAATCTCTCACCCAAACCCAGAAGAAGAGTCTCAACCAGAGATATGAGATGGGCTGTAAGTGTAAGGTAAGAGAATATTGTATGGGTATATGTTTAAGGAGGGGAGGGGGCACCACAGATGTGCCCATGTCACCATTCTGTTAGGTGTTTGAAACTGGAAAGTGAACTTTGACTACAAGCATATTAAAGGAGAACTATGGGGTTAAGGCTTTTCCCCATAGTTCTCCTTAGGGTAACGGGAGTACACAAACTAGCGTCCTCCCATCACCCTAGGCTCAGTACACCGCTGTAGCTCGCGGTATACTGAGACGCCGCAGTGCAGCTCGCTGTATACTGAGACGCCGCAGCTGAAGCGGATCCCGACAATTTTGCCAGGATCCGCCCAGCTGCGTGACTGACAGCTGGCTCTGCCTATCTAGAGGCAGAGCCAGCTGTACCCGCCCCCTCCCCCGTCCGTTCCGCCAGTCAGTGCTTGCGGATCGGAGCGGGGAGGGGGGAATCCAGCCCCTCCCCTGTCACGGCAGAGAGCTGTGACAGGATCGAGAAGTGAGTGAACACCGTTATGTGTTCGCTCACTTCCCGATCTACTGAGCCGACCTGTGACAGTCTCATTGTCACAGGTCGGCTAGAACAATGAGGTGAGTGAAAAGCACTCGCCTCATAGTTCTCCTTTAAGGTCTCATGTGATGAGATTTTTGGGTCCCAGCCATTTGCCTTATGCCCCCATGTTTTATCTGACATATCTGTCCTATTTTGGCCCATGTACCCCCTCATCTGCCTTCCCAACAAGATATTCAGGAAAAAGTTGCAGCATGACTCATTTGGATGTGAGACCTTCATCTGGAGACATACTGTAAGAAGTGTACCGCGTGTTCATAGAGAAGAACATTGCAGCAAGAGATCCTGATATAATTACACTTAATGTAGCAGCAACATAATCTGTAGGGATCTACAACAGCACAATCATACAAGGATTGAATAACTTAGGGGTCTATTCACGAAGCTGCCGAAGGATTTGGCCGTAGCTTCGGCCGATCCTTCGGCCCCAGGACCCCTTCAGTCAGTAGAACCGAAGGGGTGCTGTACGGGCTATTCACAATAGCCCGTACAGCTCCCGATCATGGCCGAGCGGCTGAGCCGAGCCGAACGCATATGCATCGGCTCGGCTGAGCCGTGCTGAAAGCCGAAGCTGGCCACATTGTATACAATGAAATAAAAGGCAGAGGAAACAAGCTTTCTCTGCATGTATGTGACCACCCACGAACTGCATTGAATTCACCAAATCAAATGTTGTTGTTCTCATTTTCCCCTTGACGAGTCCAGTTTGCTCGCTCTAATCCTCTTTGATCCGAGGCTTTGGTTCCATATCAAAGAAAGCATTTCTCTTGTTTTAAGCTTTTTATTTAACACTGAAGCAGAGTTTTCACTTTCAAAGCAGCTCCTTCGTGAGCGTTTGATGTCAAGCCTCCACCATATGCAGGCCGCTGGACTGAGAACAAAATGTTCCAATTTTGTCTCGTCTGACCACAAAACCTTTGTGTCACATGCTTTTAATATCAGCGAAGTGATTTGTTGCAAACCCAGGGTGTAATTCGAGACACCGGAGCTTGCAATAATGGCTTCCTTCTTACCAGTCCGCGCCATAGGAGAGCTTTGTATACTTTTTTTGGGGGGGGGGAGTGCGTTGAGTCATGGACATCTGACCCAGTACAGGAAGCTGAACTATACATTTTACAGCCATTCCCAACCAATGCAATCTTCTAAAAATAATAAAGTAGCAGGAGGAATGAATAAATCCTGTGTTTCCTGCAGCTATTATAGGGTGGGCACGGCTCTTTTCTTCTAATCCCATGTTAAAAAAAACTGCAGGATTTTCAAAAGTTAACCCTTGCAGTGGGGCTACCCCTGCATTGCAAGGGTTACCTGCTCGTTTTGGTCTAAGGGAGCAAATAAAGAAATATACTCACTCAATCCTCGGTCCGTCCAAGCTGCTAGACCAGTCCCTCTTCTCCCATGGGCTCCAGCAGTCTTAAACCCCGCTGATGTAATCAGGTTTAATGTAGGCATCAAAGGACATAACATACCCGGTGAGGGGGGTGGGGGGGATGGGGGGAAGATAGGTGAGCGGTCACTGCTGCAGGACCAAGGATCAGATGAGTGTATCTTCTCTATTTCGTTCCCAATTGTAACCTATTGCTGCTTACACGTACTTAACTGCGGTGGCTGCATTTATTTTCTTTTTTAAGCTTTTGTCCTTTATTTTAACCTGGTGATCCGGCCAGTAACACACTTCCTGTTCTATGGTGACAACGCTCTATGGAGGAGGGACGGAGCCAGGATAGTATTAGGCCTCATTCACAAGGGGACTTTTGCCATGTTCTGGGATACCCGTGGCATGAACCTACGGTCAGGTGTCCATGTTAAGATACAACCGGTGTACCCACTGATGGTAATGACATGGTGACAACGGTCCCATTTCTCTCAGCGGCAGTCCACATGTAATCGTACATGGTATGACTACATGCAGTTTGAGATAGATGATTGTCGCTGGACGGAGGATAGATGTGTCACTAGATGGAGTTTTCTATGCTCCTTGGCTCCATCTAGTGACTGTAATGGCGTGTGAATGGCATTCACCCAGATATACACTGGGCAGAAGATTTATAAATCAGCTCCAAAGTCATCACTGGATAAACAGGTCCAAAGTGAAAATGTAAAAATTGTTTTGGTCCATATTAGTGATACAGGAACAAGAGCTGAAGTTGTTGAAGTCCAGTTAAAGCTAAAGGTCCACGTAAGGACTAAGACTAAGGTCCATCTATGACTACCCTGTTAAAGGAAGTGGGAATTAAGGGGTCTACTGGTAAAGAAACAATACTAGTTGCATTTTATGTATAATTTTTTATTTTAACTGTCCTATTCTGTTGTTGGCCCTGCAGATCTCACGCTGTCCTTCCATCCCCTGCTATGTCAGTGCCCAAGACGAGTGTCTCTGGACGGACTGGATGACAGAGAAGAGCATACACGGCCGGCAGGCTAAGCACTACGCCTGCATCAAGCGCAGCGACGGATCGTGCTCTTGGTACCGGGGGACCGCCCCCCCGAAGCAGGAGTTCCTCGACATAGAGGACCCCTAACTCCCGTCTCTCTCAAGTCCCAGCCGCCAGTTCTGAAGAGCCAACCCCCCAACCTTCCCCAGAGGAGGAGAGGAGGCTGGGGGGTACGGCTTTTTTCTTTTCGGCCCAGGTTAATATCAGTTCCCTGCAAGTCACGTGACTGAAGGTAAGAAGCTGGACTGCCAAACCGCCATGGGACGCAGGGTTTAACCCCTTCATTGCTGAAGAGATCGCAGCACTGAAAGGATTAAATGGAGGCGGAAGGAGGATGGACTCCGACGGCCACCTTACTTCTAAGACTTCCTTTCACCACCTTTTCCGATCACAGCGCACAAGGCCATATATATCGAGAATTCCCGAATTCTGTGTAGCTGGTCTACAGCCCCTTTCCTCACTTACCCTTCGCCCCTCACCTTTCTTCCTTCCCACCATGCTTTTATCTCTAAGCCGCCAAGCGAGGTCCAAGCTGTGAGTCACAGGCTCAGTTATTACCCAGAATCCTCTTAGCGTAATGGCGATTTCCTCTCATCGTCTCGCCCTTAGCAACCAATTGGATTGGGCAACTCAACTTGACCTGTCTACTTTGCTTATGCTTATTGTACCATATATACTAGTAAATCTGGCCAATCGCTGCACAATCGCCTTTAGAGGTACCAACAACTGTGTGATGTGAGGTCCTACCCCAAACAATCCATAATCAGGTGGGCACTTACAGTACGCAGGTTGTACCATCAGATTGTGTCATGTGCGGTGAGCTTAGAACTGGCCATACACCTTGCTGTCTGATTGTACAGTAAGGGTCTGATTTCTATAAAAAGTGACAGTAGGATGTTTCTGTTGCTCACAGCAGCCAATCATATTCCAGACAGTTGCTTTTGCATTAGGGGTTAGATAAAGGAATAGTTAGTTAAAGGGCTCATTCACAGCAGCCCATGTGCTTTATGCTGGTGTGCATTGTGTACTTGTGAGTGTTACAACACATCGCACTGATTACGTTTTTCCTTTATTCCAAGTTAACCAAAAACAATGAACTCAACTTTATGCACTGCATCACGTTGCAACGAACTGCATTGACATGCATTGCACAGAAGTGCAGACATGCACTTTTACGCAACACGCGTATTTATTGTTACAGACATTTATATGGCACCAACAATTTACACAGTGCTTTACATCAGTCCCTGCCCTCAAGGAGCTTATAATCCCTATCGCACACACATACTAGGACCAGTTCAGGAGCTAATTAACCTACCAGCATATATTTGGAGTGTGCGAGAAAACCGGAGTACCTGGAGGAAACCCACCGAAGCACAGGAGAACATGTAAACTCCATGCAGATAGTGTCCTGGCCAGGATTCAACTATACCCAGTGTTTCAAGTCATAAGTACTAACCACTTCATCATCGTGTGGGAATTTCTGGTGAGTGATCTATGTATAAATGGCCTGTCTTAGTCTCAGTGCTGGATGAGGGAATACTAAATAGGGAATTGTTATGATAGCAGTAAAGAAAATTCCACTGCTGACTTTAAAGAAGGTCATCATCCTTCACTGATCTGGTGGCTCCAACTTCACAGGCTGTGTATGTGTTTAAGGTCAATAGTGGGAGCCCATATCCAGTTTCAGTTTTGTTAAAAATGTCCCTCTCCCGTATAAAAAATAAAAACTTTGCCAAGCAGTAGTCACTCTCTCCATGCCCCAACTCTGCCCTATGAGCCCTGGTCTATTGCCAGTCCTCTTATAGGTTGACTGACGCCGGGCGTCAACCCACTTCCTTTGAACCCAGAGAGTCAAGGACTTGCACCTTGCAGCTGTGCCATCAAACTGCCCTAGGCAGCAGAGAACAGTGCTCACCTCAATACTTGAGCCCAGCTCCATGCTGCACTCAGGACTGCCCAGAGCCAAAAAGGACAAGAGGAGGAAGTGACCAGACTGAGGACATCCAAAAAAACATAAGAGAATTCTAAAACAATAACCTAGTGGGGAGGACCTAGGGGTAACTGTGGGGTCGGGGGTGATTCAAGAATAGAACTGGGCCACCAAGCTTGCATCTTGTTTTGAGGACCAGTGGCTGAACTGCCACCATCATCCACATTAGGTAGAGCGGATGAATATGAAAAACATAATTATGGCGCCTTTACGGAGTTCACTGTGTCCTACTGGGGCTAAGAAGCTGAGAAACCATTTTCTTTAAGCTTTTCCAAACTGTAGCTAAGGAGCCACCCTACCTAGTTGTGTAGGGGGAAAAACCCAAAAGAGTGCTGGTTTTGCAGAGGCACTAAAGAAAACATGGTTGAACTTGATAAAGTAGACCCCAGGGGAAGGAATATTCCGACCAATATAACCGTGATGAGGAAATATTTATGGATAGCACCAAACGGTGTTATCAGATAATATTCCTTCATCACAACTATATCGGTCAGGATATTCCTTCTTTTGCAGTCTACCTTGTATAGGTCCACCATGCTTTCATGGGTGCCTCTGCGAAACCAGGACTTTTTCATTTTATTCCGCCTACACATGTCATTTTACCATCCTGATTTCCTTCAAACGGACCAAGGCTGGGCTCACCCAAGCATCTAGAGTGACCACGTCCTCCGTGGAGACAGCCATACTCTCCATAGGCGCTCACCACAAGTTGTATCTACCATTACATGATGGTTACTCGCAACCTCGTCTGATATAGTTATACCATCCTTATACTATAAGTTATACCATCGTTATACTTCCATTTTTTACCTTATGAGCTCATGTTTGATAACTAATGATTACTACACAATAAGGGTTCTCCCCTATCCTTGTTTTTCTCATGTGGCTACCACAGAGAACCCACTCGGAGAACCCCACAACTAGTTTTCGGTTTGCCCTACTTGGTTGCCATGGGCAAGACAGTCACATTGATACTTGCCTTCAACAGTTACAGTCCCATTGGTTGCTACAGGCAATACAGACACCTTCCTTTCCTCCAACCCTCATAACTCAGCCCAATTCGACACGAGCCTGGTGTACTGCATAGTCTTTTGTTTTTTTGTTTATTTTTGGGATATTTAACCCATCAGTGCTACCGAAGGTATTTCTCATATTTATGTCATATTATTTGATATTTCCCCCGGTTTTAGGTTTTCCAGTCCTTGTGTTAAGCCAACCCCACTTCTGTGCAAACAAGTATACTGTAACTCACACAGTAATGCTACTTGTAGAGTTTCTTGCTTGGTAAATATAAAATGGAATGTGTATTTTATTATTATTATTATTATTATTTCCGCTGCCAGTATTAATTTAAAGCTTTTGTTATCTTTGTGTTTTTTGCTGATAATGAAGTCTGAGACTTGGGGAGAGAGAAGGGGAAGGTTGCATGTTCTGTGCTTTGCACTCATTCTGACGCTCGATGACAAATTCTGTATGTGAAAGTTTCATAGGTGCCATTAAACAGTATTATCTGCCAATTATATGTATAGCCTTTGTATTGT
>NW_017307374.1:578218-588275 GCF_000935625.1 Nanorana parkeri
TTTTTTTTTTTTTTTTTAACATAACAGAACTACAGGTAAGAAGCTAAACCAGGGGTAGGCAGCCTTGGTACTCCAGCTGTTGCGCAACTACAAATCCCATGAGGCATTGCAAGACTCTGACAGCCACAGGCTTGACTCCCAGAGGCAGATGCATGATGGGATTTGTGGTTTCACCAAAACTTGAGTGTCAAGGTTGTCTACCCCTAAGCTAAACCTACATACTGTATGTGTGAACTGTTTCACCTACTAAAGGATTTGTAATTCTTTTTAGCCAGATGTGTGATCCAAGTACCCCAGAAAGGTAGCACAGCCAGGTCATAAACTTTGCTGTTCTCCACTGCTGTTATAGCATAACTCTGGCTACAAAAATATATTCCACAAAAGCCAAAAAGGATATAAATCCACTTTGTGTGCACCAAATGTCTTTGAAAACCTCGATATTACTTTTTGAAAGTGGCAGCAAAATTATCACTGCGCTGTACATATTCTGTGCCGAGAGGAGAGCTGTGGGAGGGGCTCAGCAGGCTTCACCCACTACAGGCTGCCTGCAGAAAACTACAGGAGGGGGCGAACATAAGACCGCTCACCCTGCACAATGAGAGAGAGCAGCAGTGACTGGTCTTTATTACAGGAGGGGTGGAGACAAGACCAGTCACCCTGCACAAAGAGAGAGAACAGCAGTGAGCGGTCTTTATTAAAGGAGGGGGCGGATACAAGACCAGTCACCCTGCACAAGGAGAGAGAGCCGCAGTGACTGGTCTTTATTACTGGAGGAGGGCAGAGACATGACCAGTCACCCTGCTCAAGGAGAGAGATCAACAGTGAGCGGTCTTTATTAGAGGAGAAGGCGGAGGCAAGACCAATCCCCCTTCACAGGGTGAGAGAGCAGCAGTGAGCGGTCTTTATTGCATAAGGGGGCGGAGACAAGACCAGTCACCCTGCACAAGGAGAGAGAGCAGCAGTGACCGGTCTTCATCCCCTCTTACCGTGTTTCCCCGAAAATAAGACACTGTCTTATTTTTTTTTTTTTGCACGAAATAAGACACTAGGTCTTATTTTCGGGGGATGTCTTACCTGGCATGCTAGATCTTACTTTCGGGGTAGGTCTTACTTTCAGGGAAACACGGTAGCTGTCTGCAGAACAAATTTCCTCATTGAAAGATTTCCTCCTTCATCTGTGACAACCTCCTTCTTACAGTGAAAGTGAATCTCTCCCAGCTGGGACACAGGCAACTATACAAATCTGACAGCGGTTCTTAACCTACCACATTCTATCTAAAACTAACAAAAAAAATTGGCTTTTCCATACACTCGAAACTCGATTTGGCCAAGGACCACCCCAGGTTTTACATACCCTTAAAAGGAACTAAGCTTGGCCAAGGACCACCCTAGGCGGTGAAGGAGCAGGCATATACTGATAAAGGCATCCTTGTACCATCTCCTCTGAACAATCACTCTGTGTTAGATTGCCAGCACTGCAAAGCGGTAGAATCTGAATGGATAACTTCCTCTTATTATATTAATTCCATATGGCTAATATGACGACTGATTGAGGTACCATTAAAAATTAATTGAAGGCTTTTTTTTAAGATTATAGTTATTTATTGAAATATATTAAATTAAGAAAAAGAACATAATGTACACAACAAAGAAATCAGAAAATTCCATTCCCCTCCCCCCACAGGCGCCAAACCAGGCCATATCGATCAATAAACCAGAACATCAGAAGGCCAATATATAAAGCAGCAGTGTGGTGGCATATGCAAAATATTAATATATAATAGTTCCAGGGGGAACAAAAAGTGAAGATAAGGAAAAAATACCAAAGAACACAGAAACACATGGAGAGGGTAAACAAAAAACATGGGGGCAAGGGGCAGTAGGGAAGCAGGGGCACATGGTCAGAGGGGCAAAACGCATACTAGTGGAACGGGAACTCAGGGGGGTCGAAACTGCATATTAAGCATCGCAGGAAGACATCAATCACTGAGTCATTTATCGATAACATGGTATATACAAGGGTTCCAAATATCACAGAACGGAGTGTTTCGGTCATATAGATTGGCTGTGAGTCTCAGGTACTGCATCTCCCGGAGAGATGGGGGATGACAGCTGTAGCTGCCATCAGAAAAAAATGGAGGAGACTTTTAGCCGAGTAGATCATATCTAGGAGAATGGAAAGGAAGGAACTCTTTGGAGAATGGTTAACTGGTGAGACAGAAAGCCGGTCATAAACATCAAGCATAGCAATTCAGAAGGAGGTGACATGGGGGCCTTCTCACCAAATATGCAGGAGAGGCCCCCGGATGAGAGTGGCAAGGCCAGCAAACATCAGGGATCTGAGGGCAGATATAGTGCAGTTTGGTAGGACAGCGATACTACCTGCAGTGGTATGTATAGTGCAGTGTGCAGCATCTGTGGTCTCCAGAGTACCAACCATGGTAACAGCTGTGGTCTCCAGAGTACCAACCATGGTAAAAGTACCGGCCATTTGGGTACTGCATGCATGAGGAAACACATGGCTATGCACTAAAGAACTCTGTGGGAGCAGCACCTCAATATGAAAATTAATCAACCAAAGACCTGCACTCATTGTTGGGGTAAGGTCTTTGAGCACCCAAGGTGAAAGGGCTAAAGTACAGCCTCCCACCTCCATGAGTTGTAAACTAGTTTACCAGCATTGGTTTCTGGTCCTCCCTCCCCACTCCTGCCAGTTTATGACCTGTGCTGCACCACAGAGGCAGGTATCCAGATGCCATTTTACCTCAGAAGGCCATGTCTGCACGTGTGGTGGTAATGTTTCTATATTAGTGGACCATGCTGTCAGCGGCAGGGTCCACATGTCACGGAACCTGGTCCAGCCAACATTGTCAGGAACGCTATATAACTTTTAAGGCACAGTGGATTCATTTGGATGGCAGCTGGAAAGGATGCAGGACAGGGCACAACATTGCAGCGGGTAGTGCTGCCCCATGTCCTAAACCTTGGTGATGTTGAAGGCACAGTCACCTCTCCCCCCTTCTCCCCAGTGACCACAGGCAGTCACCCCTTTAAAACTACCAGTCTCCCCTAAGTACACCAGAAGTGATAAAGCCGCCCAAAAGCTTGAATGTAAACAGCCTTAGCTGGCTGTAAAAAATGTTTACAGTTTCTCACTCCTGCCCACGCTTGAGGGGCGAGCGAGTGGGAGAAGACGCTCGCAATACGTGTAATTAAATGGCCGGACGGTAAGCAGTTAATCTAGAGATTAACTTTTGAGTATCATTTATTACAAGAAAAAGGCCACAAATATTGTTTTGCCTGTGTTTGCAGTATAACATTACAGACATCTCAACTCTCCCGGATGCAAATTGAAATAGCCAATAGCAGACTAGCTATTGCACCCGCCCACTGCTGCTGTCAATCAGCAGAGGTGGACCTGAAGTTCTCCATCAGGTCCTCCTTTACTGACTGACAGCAGCAGAGGGCTTGCAATAGCTATTGGCTATTGCAAATTGAAATAGCCAATAGCAATCTAGCTATACATTCTTATGCTGTTTTTTTTTAATTCTGAGGGCAGCAGCTGTCAGAATTCTAAAATAACAGCAGGTAGCAAGGGAAGCATTAGCTTCTTTGCTATCTGCCATCATTTCAGGGGGGTGCTCTCTTCCTTGTTGTTGCACCCCCCGTGGGTGGGGGTGGGGACAGAGGGCACCTCCCTGGAATGAGAAGGGCAACTACCTGAAATGACTCATTTCAGGTTGGGATCCCTGACATTATGTGCACTAGGCCTCGATTTGAGCAGAACCCCCAAAGACATTGTAAAATAAAGAAATCAACAATAGAGTGCCATTTATTCACAGACAAAAAAACAAAAGATTGTAGTACCTACGTTTGCAGTATTACATTGTTTGCACCAGACCCCAGTTAGACATGTTCTGGGGTCAGTTTAAAAATCCAGAAATAAAGCCCACAAAAATGTTTTCCCCGTGTTTGTTACATAGGCACTGTAGGGCATGTAGCATAGGCATGTACTGGGCCCCAATTTGAATAAGACCCCAACAAACATTTTAAGGTGGCTGGTCAAATATTGTTCTTGCATAGGATCCCTTGGGTGACTATGATGGCCACTACAGTAATTGGGCATCACATTGTTCTCTCTGCAATAATAAACAAGCCACGCTCCGGCGTTCATTGCCCACGTGTGCCGTACTCTACAGAACATCTGTGAAAGGGCAACGAACGCTCTCTGGAATTGGCTGTTACTGTGACATTTTTCTTTGTGGAACAAATGGAGTTGGGAATAGATAGATGTTAGGTTGGAGCTGTAAAGCCAAGGTATTTTCAATTCTGGAACCTCATTTGCATAATGAAATGTCAAGCTGTTTGCATGCATTATTCATGCCCCCGTTTTCTTCTTGCTGCGTGGGAATTCTTGACAAACACGAAACGTCAATTTTAGAAATAAATCCAGTACATTGATGCTGGAAATGTTTTAGGTTCTGTGCAAAATACTCCGGATAGTGAAAGGTAGGAGGCTTCACAAACTGACTTGTTCTCTGCTAGTCAAGAATGTTACAAAGCACTGTGTATGTAAAAATGGACATATACCTGTAGCACAATTACATTACAGGGTAGGCACACCTGAAAGTGATATTTGAATTAAAAGTGGAGTCTTGGGGGCTGAGTCAGCCCCTGGATTCTTATATGTCTTGGATGCTCCAACAGTGAGATCTCCCTTCCATTATGCCTGCCCATCTGGGAGTTTTAGATGTTCCCAACCTACTTTGTGTGTCCCAGCTCCTCATGTTGCATTCTCCATAGTATAAAATAAAATAAAAAAAATGGTGGGAAGGTGGGAGCCCCTAATAATGAGCATAGCAGGAGTGCAGACCCAGGAACGTAGCACAGGGATTATGTGATCACCTAATTTTGGGCACAGCAGGTGTACAGACCCGGGAACTCAGGGTCTGTAAGGGATGATGGGAACCTTTCATAATGGACACAGCAGGTATACAGACCCAGGGACCCAGCACAGGGATGGTGGAAGACCTGACAGACCTGGGAACTCAGCGCAGGGATGACGGGATCCCTTCATAATGGGCACATCAGGTGTGTAGACCCAGGAACTCCGCACAGGGATGTTGGGAGGCCCTCATAATGGGCACAACAGGTCTGCAGATCCAGGAACTCAGCCCAGGAATGGCAGGAGCCCCCCATAATGGGCACAGTAGGTGAGCAGAACCAGGAACTCAGGACAGGTATGTTGGGAGGCCCTCATAATAGGCACGGCGGGTGTGCAGACCCAGGAACTCAGCACAGGTATCTTGGGAGGCCCTCATAATAGGCACGGCAGGTGTGCAGGCATAGGAACTCAGCGTGGGGATGGCGGGAACCCCTCATAATGGGCACAGCAGGTGTGCAGACCTGAGAACTCAGCACAAGGATGGTTGTAGTCCCTCATGATGACACAGCTGGTGTGGAGCCCCAGAACTGAAAGCAGAGATGTATCCTATAGAGTCTCTGAGAAGTAAAAGGGGGGCTCTATTGGTGAGATCTCTATGCAAAGGTTTAAAACTGACTATATGTAAACCCAAAATCTTCAACAGGAAGTGCTGTTCCTAGCAGGATCTCCAGGTAAGAAATTTTGGAATAGATTCACAAACAACTGTAACTGTATACTAGGAATGATGATATCCAATATAATGTAAACCAGTTTTATGGATTTCAGACACTTTGGGGTTGATTTATAAAACTTCCACCCAGCAATACGCTGGGTGAATGATGTCCACACATCATTTCCCCCACTAGATGAAACCGAGGAGCGCAGGAATGGGGTCTAACAGAGCGAATAAGATGTAAGGCAGTGGTCTCTAGGACTTCAAGGTAGCAAGGCATTGGTCATGTGGTCTCAAACTAGTGGGCTTGAGCTAAATCCAATAGTCGCGAGGAGTTTAAAGGTTCCCCATGTGCTGTGGCACCGTGTGACCAAGCTTAACGGGAACCTGTCATTATAGAGACATCGGCGCTGCCAACCTCACTTGTTTTTAAAGGTGCAAGCTGCCATGCTGTCAATTTCTTCGTAAATCACTGACTTGAAGCATGCAGCTAATAAAACTGGGACACCTATTGAGTATTGTCTCACTAAACAGTGGAGCAAGAATAAGGTACCATTCACACCAGGGCGGTTGCGGTTCAGTGCGGTTTCCACGCTGATTTTAAATGGGCTGTTTTGGGAGTTTTTATTTGCGTTTCAGCGCTGAAACGCAAATATTAATGCCCAACACCGCAGTGAACAGCGCGGTTCCATTGAAAGCTGTATGTAAACCACACTGATTAGAGTGGCAAATAAAGGGTCAGGGAGCAATTCGGGCGGGGGTGGTTCGGATCGCATGAATGGTCCCCATAGCAGTGTATGGGATCGTTAGTGCCGGCGGATCCGCGCGGCCGAACCGCTCTGGTGTGAACGGGGCCTAAAGATGACAGCTCTGAGGTGACACCATCAACAACTGCACGCCATTGGCAACTACCAGCTTCCTTTTGTGACAGGTCCCCTTTAAATAAATATACCTACTGACATCTGGTGGATATGTTTTAAATGACCAATAGAATGTAATTTATTTTCCTGGCACATGGTAACTTTATGATTTACAATACTGACATCTGGTGGTTTTCCTGTAAATTACACATTTCTATGTTTTATTACTGCATGGCCTAGCCTTCTATGGGCAGCCTTTCTTAAAGGAGAACTATGGGGTTAAGTATTTTCCCCATAGTTCTCCTTAGGGTAACGGAAGGACACAAACTAGTGTCCTCCCGTCACCCTAGGCTCAGTATACCGCGAGCTGCTACTTGCGGTATACTGAGTCGCCGCAGCTGAAGCGGATCCCGACAATTGTGCCGGGATCCACCCAGCTGCATTCTCCCACTCTGCCTATCTAGAGGCAGAGCCAGCTGTACCTGCCCCCTCCCCATCCGTTCCACCAGTCAGTGCTGGCGGATCGGAGCGGGAGGGGGGAATCCAGCCCCTCCCCTGTCACGGCAGAGAGCCGTGACAGGATCGATAGGTGAGCGAACGCCGGTATGTGTTCGCTCACCTCCCGATCTACTGAGCCGACCTGTGACAGTCTCATTGTCACAGGTCGGCTAGAACTATGAGGTGAGTGAAAAGCACGCCCCTCATAGTTCTCCTTTAAAGTGACAAGTAAGGTGTTAAATCTTAAAATGCATTCAGGTAAATGAACTATTAACAAAAATGTATCTTATTTGTGTATCACTCGGCTGTAGATCCTCCAATCATCTCTGAATTGGTGCTGACACTGTCCTTCCTTCTGGAGGGGGGCTACTTTTGTTCCCCATGGTCCCTGTGTGTGTTGTAAAGTAGCCGCCACTCCAAGCTCACTCCTGTAATGGACAACAATCACACATTTGGTTTACTAATTTGTATTGAGATTGTAGTCCATCACAGGAGTGAGCTTGGAGCGGTGACTACTTTGTAACACACACAGGGACCATGGGGAACAAAAGTAGCCACCCTCCAGAAGGAAGAACAGTAGGGTTGCCACCTGTCCCGGATTCACCCGGACAGTCTGGGTTTTGAATGCTGTGTCCAGGTTTTTAAGGCAGCTGAAACCCGGACATATGATGTCAGGCAGACAGCGGCAACCAAAATTAAGATAGGGGCTGCTAGCCTCCCACTAAAAATAGTCTTGACTGTGATATTTACATATGAATTGATGACGCTTTTTACATATGAATAAGCCGTGACTCATTCTCCCAAACAAATTTCCGTGCGTCTCTAGAGTGTTCAGGTTTCGCTGGAAGAAAAGGTGGCAACCCTGAAGGACAGTGTCAGCACCAATTCAGAGATGATTGGAGGATTTACAGCCGAGTGATATACAAATAAGATACATTTTTGTTAAGGCCCCATTCACACACAAATTGGCCTGCATGTACAGCTCTGTGCTGCGTGCGGTGCCGTACCAAGTAGCTGCCGGGAAGGACAGGGGCTGCTTGTGATTAGTACGCAGCCCCCGTCCTTCTCTATGGGGCTACGCGGCTGTACGCTCCCCTACGCTCACCTCAATTGCAGGTCCGTAGGGGTGCGTGTTTTCTGGCCGGGACGCATACAGGATACATTCCGGCGGCGTATGAATACGCTCACCCGCACCCCTACGGACCTGCAATTGAGGTGAGCGTAGGGGGGCGTACGGCCGCGTAGCCCCATATAGAAGGACGGGGGCTGCGTACTAATCACACGCAGCCCCTGTCCTTCCAGGCAGCTACTTGGTACGGCCATGCATGCAACACGGAGCTGTACGTGCAGGCCAATTCGTGTGTGAATGGGGCCTAATAGTTAAGGTAATTGAATGTATTTTTAATATCTAACTCATGAATCTAGTGTCTCTTTAACCTTCTTAACATGGAGAAACCCTTGAAATAACTTTAGGCACTCAGGGAACCCCTGCTAATAATTACTAAATCTACAGCTCATGGTGATTACTCATTAGTGTAATTGTCACTGGAAGAATGCCCTTTACATTGGTAGTCCGTGGGAAGAATGCTCCTTATATTGTTGGTCTTTGGAAAAAATGTTCCATACATTGGTGGTCATTGAGAAGAATGCAACTCTTACATTGGTGGTCAATAGGAAGAAAGCCCCTTACATTAGCAAACTGAAAACACGAAGCGCACAGCTCACCCCTATCATGCGTCCCCGCCATCCACATTCGGTGCACGCATGACTCTCTTCCAGAGTAATAGGCTCAAAAACTGTGGAACCAGCACACAATGATCTTCCAAAGAAATTCAAACTTTATTCCACATGCATCTATACAAAACACAACCGCTGACAACCACAACCTTGGGAAGAATGCATCTAACATTTGTGGTCATTGAGAAGCATGCTTCTTACATTGGGTAGAATGTTCCTTACATTTGTGGTCATTGAGAAGCATGCTTCTTACATTGGGAATAATGCTTGTTACATTTGTAGTCATCGGGAAAGCCGCTTCCCTTACAGATAACTACAAGCATAATTGGTGTCAATGGTCACTTATGTGAGAGGCAGAAATTGTTCATTGTTCAAGGAACCGAGGACAACCTCTGGATCCCTGGTTGAGAAAAGCTGTCCTATTGCCTTGCCTCAACGTCCCAAAATACAGATATTTACTTCTAGTTTATTGCACACGTCCCAACTTTCTGAGATGTGATAGATGAACACTTAGTACCACAAAGTATGCAGGCCAAGGACACCCCTGCCACATCCTCAGTTATTTAATAACAAATTCAATAATTTGGAGTTTGCATAATAATAATAATAGTAATAGATAATATAATAATAGATTTAGTGCCGTATAACATTTCTGGTAGTTAAATAGTAATTTTTTTTATAAAGGTCTATACATCAGACTGAAAAGAAGGACAACTGAGAAGGGAAAAAGAAGGACAGTCGGGACCTAAGTTCTTCAGATTGCCTAATGTGGTAAATATGCCTCCCCCCACAAAAACCCTCTCGGTTTAGTTGTGAATGCGTCCTGGAAGGCGCTGGTGACGTAGCCTTCCCAGGATGCAGCTGGGTGTCCAGGGTTACATCACCAGCACTGCAGGAGAGGTAGAAGTAAAGAATAGATAAATTCTTGGTAGATTAGTAGATTTACCTCAAAATAGAGTCTTAACTGTTAAGCATGCAGATCTGCATGCAAATGTATTTTTTTTGTTTTGGAAGAAAAGCTCCTTTTTAAACTTTTCTGGAAAGATTGTTGTTGAAATGAATGGTGTGGTGACAGAGTCACTTTAAAAGCGGGCCAGCAGTAGGAAATGCGGACAGTAGGGCGTGAGTCACGTGATTCCTCTGCGAGCGCAAACACTGGCCACCCGTCACTTGGTCTCCTTAAACATGGCCGCCCCCTCTGACAAGAGACACTTATTTTCTGCAGCTGCCTCCAACACCGTTCTCCGTCGGCCGTGTTGGAATGCTGCAGCATCAGCAGTGACGTCATCGGTCGGCGCAGTGAGTCAGGCAGTGCGGGCGGATGTTGCGAGCGGGAGGGAGCGGAAGTAGTCCAGTCCTTCCAGG